>NC_088367.1:39790570-39813070 GCF_034508935.2 Berghia stephanieae | reverse complement strand
CATTTTGGTCAGCATCACAAAGTTGAGTCCTTGGAAAATGCACTTTACTCGCATTCTCTTACTGTACTCAGATGTCACCTGAGTACCTGGGCATTTAGGGACAGCGTGGCTCAGCGGTACGGTCTCTGTTTCCTACCCGAAAAGTACAGAGTTCGATCACCCGCCGCGCTGTTTGGCCTTGAGCAAGTCACCTCGCCCTAGCTCACTTTGTGGCGCTGCAATGCGGCTGACGCTAGTTATTCCAGTCTTCCATTGGAATAGACCCTAAAGACAAATTTCCCCATGGGGATGAATAAAGGGAATATTATTTATTTTATTTATTTATTAGCAGAGTGGCCTCTGTCGAAAAAATATGTGTAATATCGTCTTACAGGCGTCATGTCTCGTCCTACAAGTTAAATTTTGCTGTTGGTTTGAGACCACTTGTAAAGCGCTTTGAGCACGTTTAGTGGATGTATTGCCCAAAATAAATGGTCAAAAAATAAACTCAGGAACATATTCACTATATTATTTCCAGTCGTGTATGACAGTCTTCAACTTTGCCACACAAAAAAAGCTTCAAACAAGATACTTGAAAGGAGTCTCGGGTTAGACAAGTTGTACTCAAGACAGCAATGGACGAGTAGATAACCCAGTCAGAACACAGTAATATATATTTTATCTTATATTATATATAGCGCAATATCCACTAAACGTGCTAAAATTGCTTTACAATGGGTCCCAATCCAACAGCAACACTAAACATGTAGGGATAGACACAACCCTGTTGGGCGATATTACAATTAGTTTCGGACAGACACAACGCTGTTAACGTCCAGGTACTCATTTTTACCCGAGTACGTTGAGAGAATGTGAGTAAAGAGCCATTTACAAGCACTCAACATGTTAAGAATGCACTGCTCGGGACTCGAACCCAGGACCTTCCGATCCGAAGGCGAGTGTAATACCACTAGACCACAGAGCCGTGTATTGTTCGGTCTGTTCGAAGTGAGATCTACTTAGTCCATGTGATGAAAAGGGCGCATTGTTTTAACATTCTAGACGTTGACCGATAAGGCAATAAAGACATCGACAGAATTGACCTCATTTTCTGACTGATTCAACAAGATCCGGGTCAATGGGGTTGGTCTAATTAATTTAAGTCTTTGTTTGCACTTTTGTTGTTGTTTTGGTGTGGAAGGGGGGGGGGGTGTTTTGTTTTTTGTTTTGACTTTAATTTTTGTTTTACTTTGTTTTGGTTGGGAGTTTTTTAAATTTAGTTTTTGATGTTTTTTTTTTTTTTTGTTTTTGTTTTTTTTTTTTGTTTTGATTTTGTTTCGGCTTTGGGTTTTTTAGTTACTTTTCTATTGTTTTTATGGATATGGGGGTGTTTTTTGTTTTTTGTTTTGTTTTGTTTTGTTTTTGTTTTAGGAGTTGCACGGTACATGCGACTCTTTTGGATCATTTCAGGGTTAGGATTTAGTCCTTATTTCATCATGATACCAAAACATATCACTTACTTTTGTGTTGTCCAAAGACATAAGACCCATGAAGACGGAGTCCGCCCCGGTTTCTGTAGACAGAAGCAATTCTTGCTACGCATTGAATAAGACTTGAGCTTTTTTTTATAACGGCAATATCCACTGAACATGCTCAATGCAATACAAAGGGTCCCAGACCAACAGCAACACGTAACGTGTAGAACGAATCACGACGCCTGTTAAGCGATATTACAATTTTACCGACAGAGGCAACCTTGTTAACAGCCAGGTACTCATTTTACACCTGATTAGGGTGAGAGAATGTAAGTAAAGAGCCTTTTCTAAGGACTCAACAACTCCGAGCGAAAGCGAGTTTTATACCACCAGATCACGTAGGACATTCGATTTATTATGTAACGAGTAGAAGACGGAAGATGCTTGGCTTCACCAAAAGCGGGAAGTGAGAGCTCTTGGTAACATAATCGTTACCTACACGCTCTTTGGTAAGGGTTTGCAGATCGTGCTGGAACTCGGTGCCAGATTAAAGCCGGTACTGTAGCCATTAAACAAAAAAAAATGAGCATTTATATAGCGCAATATCCAATTAACGTGCTCAATGCGCTTTTCAATGAGTCCCTGGTCAACAGCAACATTTAACATGTAGGACGAGACATGACGCCTGTTAGGCGATATTACAATTTTTCGGACAAAGACAACGCTGTTAACGGCCAGGTACTCATTTTACACCTGAGTACGGTGAGAGAATGTGAGTAAAGTGTCTTTTCCAAGGACTCAACTATGCGCCGAGCGAGGCTCGAACCCAGGACCTTCCGATCCGGAAGCAAGTGTCATACCACTAGACCACATAGCCGCACAAACAACCTGGAAATTCTTCGCTCCAGAGACGAAGTTGCCTATTTCAATTCAGATATAAACAAAACAGACAAAAAAAAAAACAAAAAAAAACAAAACAAAACAAAAAATGAAATTGGGCTTTTAAATAGAGCAATATCCACTAAACATGCTCAAAACACTGTTTTAACCAGACTATAAGGTTACACATAGTTGTGTGTGTTGGTCCGTTATACTTCCGGATGGCAATGTTGTGAGTTTCTTAGCCAAGCAGCATACTATCTATGAGTTAGGAAAATCATTTCTATCTCTCAAATAAAAATAAAAATAATAACCAACAATAAACGTGCGTGAACTTATCGATAGCCGGTGTCGCCATAGGCACAAAGGGACCGAGATCGATCCCGGGTGCAGTTGACTTTTTATATGAATCCCCCCCCCCCCCACCCCCACCCTTTTTTCCCCCAGAAGTGATTGGGTAGCTAGGTCTGTCAGATATGGTGGAAAGTACTTTGAAATAGACTAGCATCCTATCCAAAGGATAGCAAAGTGTTGATTACAGGTCACAAAACCCAGAACTAGATCACAAATTCGTACAGTAGTTAGTTATTATTACTGAGTTGTTCCCCTTGGATGATGCCAAGTCTGCAAAGATAGATCATCATCAAGCCCTACTGCAACCTCCTCGTGGTGTCGAACGGTAACAGGTCAAGCTGGCCAACTGCAGAGGGCGACAAGAATAGGCAATGGCAAACCATTCTTGTAACTTTGCCGAGTTAACTGCATGAATGAGTCCAAAAAGTTAAACGGTGACAGCGTAAAGGGGAGCATGTTTTCACGGAAGACTGCTGCCTCGCTCGGTTGGGAGCGTGATGGTCGTCAGGTCACACCGAACCGTCAGCCAGTTACTAGGCGAAATAAATTTAACAAATGTGACAAAACCAAAATTGGGACATGGAATGTCAGGACCTGTGCCCAAAAAGGAAAACTAAACAACATTCTAAAAGAAATGAAACGGCTCAAAATAAATATTCTTGGCCTGGCAGAGATGAGATGGAAAGAGCAGGGAACCATGTCAAAACAAGAAAACAACACGACATATAAGATCATATGGAGTGGTGGAACCTCTTTCCAAAAAGGAGTAGGGATGATCTTAGACCAACAATCAACCAAATTTTACAAAGGGCACGTAGCAATCTCAGACAGAGTTTTGCTGGTTAAGCTAAGAGGACCTTTAGTTGACACCAATATTATTCAAGTTTATGCACCAACAGAAGAGGCGATAGATGCAGATATGACAGAGTTTTACCATTCACTAGACAAAGCAAAACGAATGTGTAAATCACAAGAAGTCCTTATGGTAATGGGGGACCTAAATGCTAAGATTGGCAGAGGCAGAGATGGTGACATAATCGGACCACATGGACTCGGAGACAGAAATGAACGAGGAAACATCTGGGCAGATTGGTGTAGAACAAATAAATTAATGATTTCAAACACCTGGTTTCAACAACACCCAAGAAGAACCTGGACATGGCAACCACCAGGGGACAGAGCAAGGAACCAGATAGACTTTATAGCAGTATCATCAAGATTCAGAAATGGCATATTAAATTGCAAAACCTACCCAGGCGCCGATGTAGACAGTGACCATGTCCCAGTTGTTTGTACAGTAAGGATAAAGTTTAAAGCTATTCAGAGAACAGCTGGTAGAATAAAGAGGGATTACGGGTTATGCAAAGACAATGGCATACAAACAAAAATGAGAGAAGAATTTGAAAATGCACTCATGATACAAAGCCAAAGTGAACCTGATAACGAAAAATGTGAAAAACAATTTGATATATTCCAAAAGTGTGTCAAAGCAACTGCAGAAAAGCATTTACCAATAGCTCAAATAAACAGCAAAAAGGAATGGATGATAAATGAAATTCTAAACCTATTTGAAGAAAGACGAAAATGCAACAGAGGGTCTGCAGAATACCAAACATTGAACAACCACATTAAATCCAAATGCATCGAGGCACACGAGAACTATCTAGACTGGAAATGCTGCGAAATCGAAAGAGAATACAAACCCAACCCCCAACAAGCTCACCAAAGAATAAAAGAACTATCAGGGAAAAGGAAAAGCAAAGCAGCAGGAAGTTGTATCCAAAACAAACAAGGGGAACTGCTATTTGAAGAACAACATATAGAAAGCCGATGGGTAGAATACATAGGCGAACTGTACAATGATCCAAATAGAAATGAACCACCACTGAAATTCAAAGAACCATTAAGCGGACCAAACATCACCAAAAGTGAAATTGAACATGCCATGGAACGAATGAGGGATGGTAAAGCAACAGGCCCTGATGAAATATCTGTAGAGGTATTAAAAAGCCTAGGAGATCTAGCAATTGATGAACTTCACATATTATTCAACAATATATACAACACTGGGAAAATTCCAGAAGATCTCTGTAACTCTATTTTCATAGCAATACCAAAGAAAGCAGGTGCAGTCAGATGCGAAAATTTTAGAACTATAAGTTTAATAAGCCACATCAACAAAATACTGTTGCGTATAATTATCAACAGGCTAAGGAATAAGATTAACCCCGAAATCGCAGAAGAACAATATGGATTCCAACCTGACAGAGGGACAATGAACGCAATATACCTCCTCCGTGTTTTAAGTGAAAGAGCTATACAGGTTCAGACCCCACTATACCTCTGTTTTGTCGACTACAAAAAAAGCTTTTGATAGAGTACGCCATGAAGAAATACTAAAACAACTGCACTCCATTGGCGCTGATGAGAAAGACCTCAGACTCATGCAAACATTATACTACACACAGCAGGCATCTATCAAAATCGGAAACTCTACAGGAAATTCCATTCCTATTAAGAAAGGAGTCCGTCAAGGGTGTGTTGCCTCACCAGATCTGTTTAATCTATACCAAGAAACAATCATGAGGGGCATAACTAATATGGAGGGAATAAAAGTAGGAGGTCACAACATAAATAATATAAGATACGCAGACGATACGGTACTCATTGCAACATCAGAAATCCAACTTCAAAAGATTGTTGACAAAGTGGTAGTAGATAGTGAAGCCAAGGGAATGGAAGTGAATATCACCAAAACGGAATGCATGGTAATACAGAAAAACCCCGAAAACAACAACACCTGCAATATAACGATTCACGGCGAGCAACTTACCAACGTAGAAAGTTTTAAATACCTAGGTTCAATAGTGACAACAGATGGAAGATGTAACCGAGACATACGAGCAAGAATAACTCAAGCCAAACAGGCCTTCATGGACCCCGGAAACATTTTGAAAAACAAACAGATGTCGTTCGGGATTAGATTCCGAGTCTTGAAGTGCTATGTGTAGCCAATCTTGTTATACGGATGCGAAAGCTGGACTACAAATGCAGAAACACAAAAGAACATTGAAGCTTTTGAAATGTGGTGTTTGAGAAGGATGCAGAGAATATCGTATACTGCACACAAAACGAACGAAGAAGTGCTAAAACAAACATACCAACAAAGGAAACTAATGCCCTTAATAGCGGATCGACAACTATCCTTTTTCGGACACATAGTAAGGAAAGATAAGAATGAATACCTGGCAAGTTATGGAAAAATACCTGGTAAACGCGCCCGGGGGAGACAGCTTCACCAACCTAACAATCCAAGAGCTGTTTGAAAAAGCAAGAGACAGGGAGGAATGGAGAGAGATAATTCATGCAGTATCCAAAGCCTGGACCAGGCATGGAACCTAGAAGAAGAAGTTCCCCTTGGGTCGTTTAGTGAGAAATTATATTCGCTTTTTTCGCCTTAGCTTTATTGTCATTCTAATCAGATTCACTAATCTGATGTCACGTCCGCCCAGCAACGAGCAGGTTGGTTCTAAACTAAGAAAATAGGTACTTTTTACTCTTCATGCTGGCTAGAACGTTTTCATTTGTCATGTGATCAGAATGTATATTATAAATCGAAACATGATCAGATTTATAATGTTTTTCTCGTCTGGATACACTTTTATGCTTGTCGGAAAAGTATTTCATAAGGGCGTCCGCCATTGTTCCGATAGTTTAGAACCAGTTACTAAGTTACTATGATGACTGTTGAAGTCGGTCTTGGTTTGTATCGGGTCTTGGTTAATGCAACTTTTCAACATGTGACGTAAGGATAGGATAATGGAGTGTATCTTTTATCTAAACCCTAAAAAATTTAATAAAGAGTTTTAGCAAAGAGCGTGTAGGTAACCATTGTTATGTTACCAAGAGCTCTCACTTCCCGCTTTTGGTGAAGCCACGCATCTTCCGTCTTCTACTCGTATTTTCTTCATTGTATCAGTAAGCCAAGCGCATGATACACGCGGAGCACACCCACCTCGCTGTCTCGCCTGGCACGCGACAATAGCATTGCGGTTAAGAGAAGTGAGAGCTCTTGGTAACTACGTTACCCTACACACTCTTTGGTTTTAGTGATCTTGAAACATTCTTTTTTTTAATCAAATTAAGTGCCTTTGTGAAGTTTAGCATTTTTATTTATCTAGAGTTTGTTAACAAATTTCAAGTTTCAAGTTTACTTTTTTCCTAGACTTTCGCGAATAAATCATAAAATTTGATGGCAACATAGATGGACGGCTAGAATTAAAGTGAAAAAAGGGTAAAACCAAAACAAAACAAAAATGATACCATTAATAACCACAAAATATTAACAAAAGTAATGAGTTTAAAACGATACCTCGAATTGTTTCCTGTTTATCGATCATTCTGATTTATCTGTTGTCGGTTTTACTGGTTTTCACTGTACACAGAATGTAAAAGGTCATTAAGCTCCATGCTAATAAAAACCTGTTGATAACGGTTGTGTCACTCTACCTTTTGATAACCTGTACGTGAATATCGTTCAATAGCGTCATGTATATTTTTATCCTATTCAATGGCGACAGCAGATATAAAAGTAAGATTTTTTTAAACTCACTCAATCCTAGAGATTTCTGCTACTTTTCAAATTGGAAAAAAAATGTATAAAAAATGAGCATGTACATAGATAGTTTTATTCCAAATTATCATTTACATGCAAAAAAACCCCTAAAAACATTAGCTTTGATACTACGACTATAATTTGTCTCAGTAAAATATAATAAATAGGCATGGGGTAAAAGTAACCCGGGTAAACTACGGCTATAGTCGGTGTTAGGGTTGAGTGAGTTAAAGTAGTCCTTCAGAGCCATTAGGCCAATGGAGTCTGAGTTTATCCCGGTTTCTATAGCGTGAAACGGACAATAGCAATTGCTTGCGTATTTTTGGAAAGACGCTAGTCTACCACAAGGTACTTTCTGCCAGATCTAACAGACCCAGCTATCCAGTCACTGCTGGTTATACAGGGGGAAGGGGTCATGAAAAAAATCCTGACTGCACACGGAATAGATCAAGGACCTTTTGCGTGTGGAGAGAGTACTATACCAACTGAGCTATAGGGACCACCACAGCAGATATGATATTAAATGCAGAAAATATATCTCAGTGTACAAATAACAACGGTCATGGAGTTTCCTTCTGAGGTCGAAAAATGTATTTTCTATGAAATTGAGTTCTAATTTTATTCAACACTTGAATTATAAACTTTGAGTCGATCGACTTATCATTACGTTCATTGAACGGACAGCCATACTTGTTATCTACTATTCACTAACATCCTCATTGAGCATCATAGTCTGTTGGCTTAGCGACCCGGTCCGTGCGTTTTGTGCACTTTTTGTAACCAGCAAACAAATTACACAAATTGATGCAGAAAATTATGAAGATTCAAAAAACAAGTGGCTCCAAATACAACTTTTATTGAAAAGACCTTAAAATTTGTTTTAAAGGTATCTAGTGAAAACGCGCACTTTGTGACGTTTTGGGGCTAGATGACAAAAGCATAAACCAAAAAAAAAAAACAATCTCACCCATTAAGAACATCTTGATTAGTTTTTTATCGTGTAGATATGTTTGTTTTAATGTTTTCCATTGTTTCCTTTACCAAATATCAGTGAAGGAACTCTCTATCCTACTTGGACAACTGTCCTACTGGACAAAATTCCTTTTAACTTTTAACCAGGAATGTTTTGCTTCTTAGATCTACAATTAAACTGGTCTGAAATTTTCATATATAGCCCCAAAGACCTAACTAAGAGTTAAACCCCAAACTTGCCAAAAAGACTCAAACCGGGGATAGTTTTTGAAGTCTCAAGCTACACTAGTTGACGATTATTTTAGTTGATGGATATTTCAAGTAAAAAAACGTTTTCTGACCAAAAGAACAACGGCGTTTTTGACGGAGACCGACAACGCTGTTACTGCCTTGAATACCTCGAATGCTGTTTAAGGGAATATAAACCATCTCGATATCTCTGCGATCTGCCAGTTCTTCGCTAATGGAGAAAAAGATCCCAAGAACAAAGTTTGCTAAGCAGTGGTTTTACATTTTCGGCTCCAATCGTATGGAAGTCTTTACCACCAAAACCCCGACAGTGTGAAAGTCCACCAGTCTTCAACGGCATCTAAAAACAAATCTTTTTTCATTTTGCTTACCGTGATTCTATGTGAAATTTGAACAAGATAATATCTGTGTGTGACTGTTGTGGTGATGTTGTAGTCGAATGAATGATCTTGTGTGATACCAAAAGACTATTGGAAAGCATCTCTGAGCAAATTTGCGGATACTGGCGCTATATCAAATAATAATAATAATAATAATAATAATAATAATAATAATAATAATAATAATAATAATAATAATAATAATAATAATCATAATAAATAATAATAATAATAATAATAATAATAATAATAATAATAATAATAATAATAATTGCCATGGTAAAATTCTGAAAATCACTTTATTTGCCTTGACAGAATTCAATATTTGGACTGCATGTGTGCCGTATTACATGACGCCTTTCTGGCGCTACATCAAAAAAAACCTTTTCGGCGGAATGATAACACTTGTTATCAGCCAGGTACTCATTTAACACCTGAGTAGGGTAAGAAAACGTGACTAAAACGTCTTTTCCAAGGACTAAAATTTGCGTCGTCCATAACGGGACACGAATCAGGGACATACAGGCCCGAGGACGAGGGCCATACGACAAGACCACAACGGCTCACAAATAAAATATATTCACCAACGTAACTTTACAACTTGTGCGGCTATGTGGTCTAGTGGTATGACACTCGCTTTCGGATCGGAAGGTCCTGGGTTCGAGCCTCGCCTGGCGCATAATTGAGTCCTTGGAAAAGGCTCTTTACTCACATTCTCTCACCGCACTCAGGTGTAAAATGAGTTTTTGGCCGTTAACATCGTTTCATCTGTCCGAAAAAAAATGTAATATCGCCTAATAGGCGTCATGTTGCTGTTAGTCCAGGGACCCCTTGTAAAGCGCTTAGAGCACGTTTGGTGGATATTGCACTCAATTTTTATAAAATTAAAACTAAACTTACCTCAATCAAGGATATTATCACAAGAAATGTGGTTATAACTTTGAGGAGAGTCATCCTGGATCAAGATTAAAGTTCAATCCTTCCAAAATTCCTCCGTTTTCTATCGATGCCCTTGCTTTCAACACAATATGGACAAATCCTACTGATGTGTAAGATAATGTGTAATGTGTAGTAGACACGAGATGTGTTTTTGTGAGTTAAAATGAGAGCATCACAAAATGACCTGACACAACTGATTCTCAAGGTAATCGTTGATTCAGGTGCCTGTCAATGCAGTCAAAGAGATTGGAATGTGCCGATGATTCGTTGACTACCCAGGAAATAGAAATCAGTGAGGTTGGAGGTTTTTACAAGATGAGATGTTTGTTTACCTAAACGTTCTTTTCAACTGAATTCCAGTTCAAAATTGGGGATTTGTAAGCCGTTGTGATTGTTGCTCACATTTGATGATTGACTGAATAATTTGTTGGGATTTGCTGTAGAGTTGATTTGTGTTGATCGATTGATGGAGTGATTGATTGATTGATTGATCGATGGATTAATGGACTGATTGATTGGTCGATTAATGGATTGATCGATGGATGGATTGATTGATTGATTGATGGATGGATTGATTCAGATTCAGGCAATAAACCAAGCAGTAGAAATGTAATGATGAATAACAACCAACGTCTAGACGTCACGTCAACTGTTCGTGTCCTTGTGTTTTACTCCAAAAGGACTCAGCACACTGGTGTGTAGCGCTTGTCTTCGTTTAGGCACCCCTCCCTGTACATTAAAGTAAAGAAAAAAGAGTTAATATCAGTTTAAAAATGAAGAAAAATGCATATAATTTATGTATTAAGTAAGACACAGTAAAAATGCAGCAAGAACAATAGGAATTAAACCAAAAATAAAAAATAACTGACATTGAATAAAATTAGGCAAAATGTGTTTTTATCACATCAACAATATTTCTATTGTTTTGATACTTGCATATAGATAGAACGAAGATGACTTTCCTCAAGCCTTTGTTATTGTATTTTGCCATCCGCGTTTGTGAGTAGTTCTCACTAAACTGTATCAACCAGACAAGAAAAGTTCATGGTTACACACAGTTTTGTGTGTTGGTCCGTTATACTTCCGGATGGCAATGTTGTGAGCTTATAAGCCAAGCGCACACTATCTATAGATAGAATGCGCTTGGTTAAGAAGCTCATAACATTGCCATCCGGAAATATAACAGACCAACACACAAAACTGTGTGTAGGCTTGAACGTTTATAGTCTGGTGATACAGTTTAGTGAGAACTACTCACGAAAGCAAGATCAAAATCAAGACTTGGAAAAAAAATTCACACCTTGTGTCACTCACGTGTGAAACCTACATTGGCATTCAAAACAAAGCAAAAGAACTGAACAAGTGTATGATAGTTCGAAGATGACGTCACTCAGGCCTTTGTTATTGTTTTTTTTTTTGCCATCCGCGTTTATGAGTTATGCTCACTGAACTGTATTAACCCGACTATAAATGTTCATGGATACACGCAGTTTTGTGTGTTGGTCCGTTATACTTCCGGATGGCAATGTTATGAGCTTCTTAGCCAAGCGCATACTATCTATAGATAGTTCGAAGATGACGTCACTCAGGCCTTTGTTATTGTTTTTGCCACCCGCGTTTGTGAGTTGTTCTCACTAAACTGTATTAACCTGACTATAAACGTTCATGGTTACACAGAGTTTGTGTGTTCGTCCGTTATACTTCCGGATTGCAATGTTATGAGCTTCTTCGCCAAGCGCATACTATCTATAGATGGGTCGACTGATGTTTGGGATTGATTTTTTCTTGTATTTTTCTTTCTTGCTTTGTCTGGCACGTTTCATACACACTTGGTCAATTCTTAAATCTTACACCAGTGCCTGCTCCTTAATTACTTAAACACATATAGCAAACTGATAAATTAAGAAGCTGACACCGGTTTAAGATAAAGATGTGAAAAAGTGTGTATGAAACAGTGCCAACAAAGCAAGAAAGAATAATGCAAGAAAAGAAAAGAAGAAAAATACATCTGAAAAAAACAGCCTGCCTCGTCTGGGGATCGAACCTCAGACCTTCTGATTCCCGATCAGACGTTCTACCATTACATCAGAGTGCATAGTTGAGTCCTTGGAAAAGGCTCTTTACTCACATTCTCTCACCGTACCCACGTGTAAAATGAATATTTAGCCATTAACAGCGTTGTCTCTGTCCGAACAAATTGTAATATCGCCCAACAGGCGTCATGTCCTGTCTTACATGTTAAGTGCTGCTGTTGGTCAGCGACCCCTTGCAAAGCGATTTGAGCACGTTTAGTGGATATTGCGCTATACAAAATCTCAAGTTTGCTTTTTTAAAATTAAAAAAATCCTCTCTTTAGGCGTGGTTTTACACCTGAGTCACGTGAGAGAATGTGAGTAAAGGGCCTTTTCCAAGGACTCAACTATGCGCCGAGCGAAGCTCGAACCCAGGACCTTCCGATCCGAGAGCGAGTGCCATACCACAAGACCACATAGCCGCACCTATCCAGGGGAGACACCCCCCCCCCTCCCCCTCCTCAACCCTAAATAAAAATACTATAATCTGATGAAACCTAATGTTTGCCATCACTTGTAATATCGAAACTGATGGGAAAAACAGTAAGTAATAATGGCGTCGACCGGAGTCGTAAACAAGAACATCTCCCCAAATTGTTTTTGAAATTAGAACAATCACACCACTTATAAAAATTAATCTTATCCAAAATAGTAATATTTATTGGACATTGCAACTGATGGGAAAAAGATTAAGTAATATAGTATAGTAAAATGTGCTGTGAAGCTACGGAAGTCCTCATCTTCTCGCTTTCTTTCGGTGACCGTCGCCTTGTTTTATGACGTATTATATTTAGGTGTCAAGTTGTAAATAGGACAGAGAAGTCGTGACGTCACACCTTTCCGGTTCCAAACTCATTGGAAGTGTGTAACTGGTCCTCCTCCGGACAATGTACCTATTATCATTGTAGCTGGATATAATAAAATAGATAGTATCCGCTTGTCTAAGAAGCTCACAACATTGCCATCCGGAAGTATAGCTAACCAACACGCAAACCTCTGTGTAACCATGTACTTTTATAGTCTGGTTAATACGGTTGAGTGAGAATTACTCATAAACGTGGATAGCAAAAACCAATAACAAAGACAAGAGTGACGTCAACCTCATTCTATTTATAGACAGACTCTTAAGATTATAGGGCGTAAAAGAGCGAAGCTAGAAATACATAAGATGCCGTCACTCCGAAACCAGAAGATCAGTTGCACAATGTCTGTATCCGGTCCTTCGGAAGACTAGATTTACACTTCCAATCAGTTTGGAACCAGTATTCTATCTGAATTCACACTTTTTTTCCCTACTAACTATCGACGAAAGCTAAGGTTAAATCCCAACCCTAACTGTTCTGTCTGTCCTACGGCACTTGGGGGAACTCAATACAAAACTCACAACTAATTAATACTTAGAGAATATTTATATAATTTTTGCTCACCAAATTAAAACGCCAGACATCAGCTTAAAAGTTCCAACACCTATTGACGAAGCTGAGGTTAAATCCCAACCCTAACTGTTCTAACGGCACTTGGGGGACCTCAATACTAACTCACATCTAATTAAGACTTCTTACAGAATATTTATATAATTTTTGCTCACCAAATAAAAACGCCAGACACCAGCTTAAAATTTCCAACAGCTCAATTAATTCCAGGAAAATAGAGAAACAAACATGACACACGCACAATTTTTAAAAACGTCACACATTTATACTAATATACACGATTTTATTGAATCGTTTGCTATCACGGGCCATGCGATGTGCAGTTTGTGTGTGAAGACAAGAGGCCCATTATTATTATTATGATCACTATATTATTATAGCTATCAATGCCCCTTATCAGCAAATAAAATTTATATGATACAGTGTGAACACACACAATATGAAATCCGTGTTGACTTGTTTCAAATCGCAACACATCAAACGATTATGGCCCTGCTGTTTGTTATTTTTGTTGTTGTTGTTGTTGTTGCTGTTATTATTGTTGTTATTTGCAATGGTGGTGGTGGTTGCGGTTGATTTATGATGTTCTGTTGCAGTTGTTTTTTGTTGTTTTTGTTTTTGTTATTATTATTGTTATATTCCTATTTTCTATTTATTGAGTTATGTAAAGCAGAAATTGAAAAAAAAGTTAGGCCATGCTTCAACTGTGAGATTAGCTTATCAACTGGATCCGTTATTTTCGTGCGAATGACCCTCTCTCTCTCTCTCTCTCTCTCTCTCTCTCTCTCTCTCTCTCTCTCTCTGTGCGAGTTTTTTTTTGTTTGTTTGTTTTTTGTTGGTTTGTTGTTGTTGATTTGTTTTGTTTTGTTTTTGTTCGTTTGTTTGTTTGTTTTTTTTTTTTTTTGTTTTGCTTTTTCTTTTTTTTTTTATTGTGTGTCTGGGTGGGGTTTGTATGTTGTTTTTTTTATGATTTTGTTTTGGTTGTATTTCGGGAGCGGGGGAAGGAAGTTTTTTTTTTTCAATAAAATGTTTCGTTCTGTTTTGTAAGATAATCATTCTCAAATTATTGGTTTATTGGTTGGTTTTGTTGTATTGTTTCCGTTGTCATTGTTTCCTCATTGTTCATCTGTGACCAGTCATCCTCAAACGGTATTAAGTCGCTTGATGACTTAAGAGCTTGATGTCTTCATTTGAATTTTATAGAAATTGAGATTGAACAATTGTCTCTAAATTGGAAAGAGTGAAATGCGTTTTTTAAACTAACAAACACACACACACACACACACACACACACACACACACACACAAACAACAACAAAACTTAACTGTTACTTAGAGAGAGAGAGAGAGAGAGATAGAGAGAGAGATGGGGAGAGAGAGAGAGAGAGAGAGAGAGAGAGAGAGAGGGGGGGGGAGAGTTAGAGAGAAGGAATTCTTATCATTCATGACGATGACAGGACGTTGTTCCAATCACCAATCAAACACACCATCGTCCCATCCAGGGCTGCCAGATGGACGACACGTGTGTAGCCAAAATTGTCACTCTGCTCTTTGTTCTTGTTTTTTAGCCAGCCATTTTAATGAGTAGTTTTTTAGATAGCCATTTTAATGAGTAGTTTTTTAGATAGCCATTTTAATGAGTAGTTTTTTAGATAGCCATTTTAATGAGTAGTTTTTTAGATAGCCATTTTAATGAGTAGTTTTTTAGATAGCCATTTTAATGAGTAGTTTTTTAGATAGCCATTTTAATGAGTAGTTTTTTAGATAGCCATTTTAATGAGTAGTTTTTTAGATAGCCATTTTAATGAGTAGTTTTTTAGATAGCCATTTTAATGAGTAGTTTTTTAGATAGCCATTTTAATGAGTAGTTCTCACTAAATTCTATCAAACGAGACTATAAAAGCTTAAGGTTACACATAGTTTTGTTTGTTGATACGGCTGGCTGATGTTGTGATTAGGCCTATAAATTGTATGCGCTTGGCTAAGAAGCTCACAACATTGCCATCCGGAAATATAACGGACCAACACACAAACTGGGTGTAACCCTGAAAGTTTATTGTCAGGTTAATACAGTTTAGTGAAAATTACTCATAAACATGGATGGTTAAAAAACAATAACAAAGACTTGAGTGACTTCTACTTCATTCTATCTATATTTCAATTTTCGGCCCCCTATTTTTGGAACTCTCTCCCATCACACGTGAGATGCTCGGATTCGTTGACAACGTTCAAATCTCGCTTAAAGTTTTATCTTTTTACGTCATAATGTTGCAATATTATTTTCATATTTTATTGTTGTTAAATTGAATTCTTATCACGTTTCCTTCACACTTGTCTCGCTGTAATATGTTTTGTTTTATATCACTGTAAAGCGCTTAGAGCCTGTGACAACGGGGTAAAGCGCTATATAAATGCCATTTATTATTATTATTATTATTATTATTATTATTATTATTATTATTATTATTATTATTATTATTATTATTATTATTATTATTACCTAAACATATAGCGTCAATTTGGCTACTTATGAAGTCGAAATCGGCCAAGAGGAATTTTGTCCATCTGTCAGTCATCTTCCCATCCCACGACTTCTATACCTATTAATACAACATGAGATGTAAGTAGCTACAAGACAATTAAATATGACGAGTTCCCACAGATTTATGTCTCCGTTTTCCTTATATAGAAACAATCCACGAGAAATTATAGATAAAGATAGAAGTAGCTAACGTAAGTAATCATACATAATTCATATTTCTGGGTTCTAAGTATCTATCTAAGTGGAAATTTTTCTCTCTTCTTTTTCATTTTATTTGGAGTTTGTTCAAGTTCTTTTTGGGAGGAGAGGTGTTTTTTGTTTGTTTGTTTTGTTTTTTGCTGTTGTTAATTTTTTTGTTTTTTTTGTTTTTTGTTTTTTGTTGTTTTTTTTTTTTTTTGTTTGTTTTTTTGTTTTTTGTTTTGGAGGGGGGGGGTGGTTGTTTTAGACGAATTGATGATGTTGGTGGTGATGATGATGATGATGATGATGATGATGATGATGATGATAGTGGTGGTGGTGGTGGTAGTGGTGATGATAATGATGATAGTGGTGGTGGTAGTGATGGTGGTGGTGGTTGTGGTGGTGGTGATGATAATGTTTCTGATGGTGTTGAATATGAAAATGCTGAAGATAAATTATCTGTCCATGCCTACCAGCAAGGGCGGTGGCCTTAAGATGTGTGAGCATGTATCATTGTTTCAACATATTGATATATAAAAAATATACTCTACTTCATACTATAGATAGTATGCAGATGACGTCACTCAGGCCTTTGTTATTGTTTTTGCCATCCGCGTTTGTGAGTTGTTCTCACTAAACTGTATTAAGAAGACTATAAAAGTTCATGGTTACACAGAGTTTGTGTGTTGGTCCGTTATACTTCTGGATGGCAATGTTGTGAACTCCTTGGCCAAGCGCATTCTATCTATAGGATCCTGAGTATACTCCGATGTCTATAGCTTTAAACTAATTTTGCAATTGCTTGTTACCCTTTCTATTGGACGCTATTCTCTCTCGCAAAGTAATTTCCTCCAGATCTAACTGGCCCAAGCTAACTTACCTCTACTGCATTCGGCATCGGTGGTGGTCCCTTGCGTGAGAATGGAGTGCTCTACCGTAGCCATCGTTCACATAGCCTGACACTGACCAAAAAATGACGTCAAAAGCCAGTCTTTTGCCACAAAAGAAAACAAATCGTGAGTTGTATTCAATAGTTTAACCAATGAAATAACTTGTCTCCTTGAGCTCTACTGACGTCAACTCACTAGACGCTCCACAAACCTAAAAAAATGACGTCAAACTGCCAGTCCTAGAGGGTTCTTGTGTCAGGCTATATATGTTAACGATGGCTACGGCTCTACCAAGTTATAGATAGAATGAAGTTGACGTCACGCGGGTCTTTGTTATTGTTTTTTGCCATCCACGTTTATGGGTAATTCTCACTTAAATGTATTATCCTGACTATAAAAGTTAATGGCTGCGCAGAGTTCTGTGTGTTGGTCCGTTATACTTCCGGATGGCAATGTTGTGAGCTTCTTAGCAAAGTGCATACTATCTATAGTGACCTTCCTTGAATATACGTTGACCAGCTGAAATTGCTGCGAAGACAATCTTTTCTGTTTCCTGAATTTGCCATGAATAATGCACATACGGAACCTTGTATATGGTAATAATAGTCTAATAAATCTGTAAATATTAACGAAGGTTTATGGCGCATTCTCTCTAATGTATGTTAGTTGTGGTGGTTTTGTTTATAACCACCTTCGATGGTAGACTAGGGCTTGTACTGTGACATCATTTTTAGGTTAGTGCATTTCCCAGTAAGTTGTTGGGTAACCATAGTTAACAATAATATAGCCTGACACAAGAACCCACTAAGACTTATATTTTGACGTCATTTTAAAAGTTTTTGCATCGTCTAGTGAGTTGTCGTTAGTAGTGCTCAAGGAAAACAAGTGATTTTATTCGTTGACCTATTGTTTTCTTTTGTAGCTAAAGACTTGTCGTTTGACGTCATTTTTGGTCAGTGTCAGACCGTAGCCATCGTTAATATATAGCCCGACACTAGAAACCACTAGGACTTATTATTTGACATCATTATTTTAGGTTTGTGCAGCGTCTAGTGAATAGTCGTTAATAGAGCTCAAGGAAACAAGTAATTCCATTGGTTGACCGATTAAATTCAACTCACGATTTGTTTTCTTTTGAGGCCAAAGACTTGACTTTTGACGTCATTTTCTAGTCAGTGTCAGGCTACAAGTTAACGATGGCTACGGCCTGAAACTGATAAAAAAAAATGACGTCAAAAGACAAGTCTTTGGCCACAAAAGAAAATAAATCGTGAGTTGTATTCAATCGGCCAACCAATGGAATCACTTGTTTTACTTGAGCTCTACGAAAAACTCGCAAGATGCACAAACCTAATAAATGACGTCAAAAGATAAGTCCTAGTGGGTTCTAGCGTAGCCATCGTTAACTTATAGCCTGACACTGAAACCCTCTAAGGCTGTTAGTTTGAAGTCATTTTTTAGGTTTGTGTCGCTTCTGGTGAGTTGCTTTTTGTAGAGCTCAAGGACACAAATTATTTCATTTGTTGAACTATTGAATACAACTCACGATTTGTTTTCTTTTGTGGCTAAAGACCTGTCTTTTGACGTCATGTTTTGGTCAGTGTCAGCGTCGCCATCGTTAACTTGCAGCCTGACACTGACCAAAAAGAAAAAAAAACCCCGTCAAAATGCCAGTCTTTGGCCACAAAAAAGTGAATTGTATTCAATAGTTTAACCAATGGGACTACTTGTTTCCATGAGCACTACTAACGACAACTCACTAGGCGGTGCAAAAACCAAATAATGACGTCAAAATGCAAGTCTTTTTGGGTTTCAGTGTCAGGCTATAACTTTACGATGGATTTGGTTCTAGTGTAGCCATCGTTAAGTTATAGCCTGACACTGAAACATAAAAATGACTGGCATTTTGACGTCATTTTTTGGTCAGTGTCAGGCTATAAGATAACGATGGCTACGGTTCTAGTGTCCGACTATAAGATAACGATGGCTACGGTTCTAGTGTCCGGCTATAAGATAATGATGGCTACGGTTCTAGTGTCAGGCTATAAGATAACGATGGCTACGGTTCTAGTGTCCAGCTATAAGATAACGATGGCTACGGTTCTAATGTCCGGCTATAAGATAACGATGGCTACGGTTCTAGTGTCCGGCTATAAGATAAGATGTCTACGGTTCTAGTGTCCGGCTATAAGATAACGATGTCTACGGTTCTAGTGTCCGGCTATAAGATAACGATGGCTCCGGTTCTGGTGTCAGGCTATAAGATAACGATGGCTACGGTTCTAGTGTCTGGCTATAAGATAACGATGGCTACGGTTCTAGTGTCCGGCTATAAGATAACGATGGCTACGGTTCTAGTGTCAGGCTATAAGATAACGATGGCTACGGTTCTAGTGTCCGGCT
Organism: Berghia stephanieae; assembly: GCF_034508935.2. NCBI lineage: Eukaryota > Metazoa > Mollusca > Gastropoda > Nudibranchia > Aeolidiidae > Berghia > Berghia stephanieae. The sequence continues at coordinate 39,793,708 of NC_088367.1, read as the reverse complement.
ATAAGATAACGATGGCTACGGTTCTAGTGTCCGGCTATAAGATAACGATGGCTACGGTTCTAGTGTCCGGCTATAAGATAACGATGGCTACGGTTCTAGTGTCCGGCTATAAGGTAAAGATGGCTCCGGTCTGAAGGAGATTCATACCAAAAGACAACAAAGCCGATTTCTCAAACAATTGGTAAACAATATTAACCAGTCTGGAAACTCGTATATTTAAAAATTTGGCCAGAAAACTCGTCCTTCAAATATCGATCGATTTAAATAAACACTCTCAAACCTGGGACTTCACTTCGTGAAGTGAATGATGTTTATCGGCTATGTGGCCTAGTGGTATGACACTCGCTTTCGGATCGGAGGGTCCTGGGTTCGAGCCTCGCTCGGCGCATAGTTGAGTCCTTGGAGAAGGCTCTTTAAGCACATTCTCTCACCGTACTCAGGTTAAATTGAGTACTTGGCCGTCAACAGAGTTGTCTCTGTCCAAAAAAAAAAAATTGTATTATCGCCTAACAGGCGTCATGTCCCGTCCTAAATGGTAAATGTTGCTGTTGCCATAGACCCCTTGTAAAGCGCTTTTTGAGCACGTTAAGTGGATATTGCGCTATATAAAAGCTCAATATTTATTTTTAAATTTTGTTTATCATAATATGAGAGGCCAATTGTTTTGGCAGGGAGGGACGTAGGTAATAAAGATAGCCACGGCGTTCATGTAGCATACTAGTATTTTTTTATTATATGCAAGTGTTGTTATGTGCATTATTAATTCATTGCAGGACCAAGAGACTGAAACGAGGGTTTTAATTACAATACATTTTGCGGCGTTGCAGTCTAGTGGTATGACACTCGCCTTCGGATCGGAAGGTCCATGGTTCGAGTCCCGCTCTGAGAGGCGCATATTTGAGTCCGAGGAGGCTCTTTATTTCCATTCCCTCACAGTACTCAGGTGTGAAATGAATACCTGGCCGTTAAATGCGTCGTCTATGTCAGAAAAAAAATTGTTATATAGCCTAACAGGCGTCATGTCTCGTTCTCTATGTCAAATGTTGCTGTTGGCTTGGGAACCCTTGTAAAGGGCTTTGAGCACGTTTCGTAGATATTGCACTATATCGTATCTTATCGAATCGTTTAAGAGCTGATAGGTTCTAAAAACCATTAAATGCGCTGTGTATGCTTTATGCATTGATACAATTTCCCAATTATACGAACAGCATTCAATGTTATTCAATTGATAACACTGAGAATTAATTATCTAATACATAAAATAGTGTCATATTCAATATTTGTAGTATAATTAACTCTATTTACATTCATTTGGCATGGCCAAGGGTGTACATTCTAGAGTTTCAAATCACTGATATACAAAATGCAATAATATCCAATATCATAATATATTATTCGTCAAAATCAAATATTATGTTGGTAAGCTCCTTATCAATGGTATTCTTTAAAAAATATTTATTGAATTATAATTTTTTGTCTCAACCTTTAGATTATTTCAAATTGTCACAGTTCTTTGAATTTGATTATTTTTTCCCTACAGACGAATTATATCTTTACTCAATTTTATCATTTTTACATTCACTCTATTCTATAGATAGTATGCGCTTGGCTAAGAAGCTCATAACATTGCCATCCGGAAGTATAACGGACTAACACACAAAACTGTGTGTATCCATGAACGTTTATAGTCAGGTTAATACAGTTCAGTGAGCATTACTCATAAACGCGGATGGCAAAAAAAAACAATAACAAAGACCTGAGTGACGTCATCATCGAACTATCTATACAATCGGAGGACTGTTCACAAGCCATTTTCAAGATTTTCCCCAAAACTCCACACCCACCTAACACAAAAATACATTTTTATCACTCAAACACAATAGCAGTAAGTTCTTGTGATCAGTAATTTCTTTAGCAAAACCTGCTCTACAAACACTTTTCATTTTCTTTAAATTTTATGATGTACAAGAGAAATTTGAATAAGAAAAGTGTTGGTTGTATCGTAACGAATATGACTATTCTCCTATTCTAGTTGGTAAGGAGAGGGTTAAGACGATCATATCCTATCATTTTGATATGTATTCAAATGCATGACCAAAAAAAATACGTGGTTTTTTTTTTTCAGAGCACTACTGGTAACTGGTTGAAGAAATAAATAATATAGATAGTTCAAAGATGACGTCACTCGGGTCTTTGTTATTGTTTTTTGCCATCCGCGTTGATGAGTAATGCTCACTGAACTGTTTTAACCCGACTATAAACGTTCATGGATACACACAGTTTTGTGTGTTGGTCCGTTATACTTCCGGATGGCAATGTTATGAGCTTCTTAGCCAAGCGCATACTATCTATACCTTAACCCTCTCCTTACCACCGACAGCAAAATGTCACATTTGTTACGACACAATAGCATAGATACGTTTTTTAATATTTAGATTAAGTTTGTACATCACACAATTTGAAGAATGATCTTTGTTTAATTACTAAGAACATCATGTTGGCGGCTATGTGGTCTAGTGGTATGACACTCGCTTTCGGATCGGAAGGTCCTGGGTTCGAGCCTCGCTCGGCGCATAGTTGAGTCCTTGGAGAAGGCTCTTTACTCACATTCTCTCGCCGTACTCAGGTGTATAATGAGTACCTGGCCGTTGACAGCGTTGTCTCTGTCCCAAAAATTTGTAATATCGCCTGACAGGCGTCATGTCTTGTCCTACATGTTATGTGTTGCTGTTGGCCAGGGACCCCTTGTAAAGCGCTTTGAGCAGGTTTAGTGGATATTGCGCTATATAAAAGCTCAAGTTTTGTAGATACCTTGTTTGAGTTTTAAAAAATCAATTTTACTGCTGGGTAAGCCTGCCATTTTGGGAAAATACTGAAAATGATCGGTAAGGAAAGAGTTAAGACTACTATATCCTATCATTTTGATAATATGTATTCAAATGCACGACAATAAAAAAAAGAAGAAGAAAAGAAAGAAAGAAAGAAAAGGGATGGGAACAAAATGTGCAGCGTGACGAGAATGTTCACGGTTTATAAATTCAATTAACGAAACAGCTTGTTGACACAACAACATAATAATTTATCAAAATGCCGCGTCCAATTCGATGCTATGGGTATAAGTGAAATACTCACAATATC
>NC_088367.1:39753070-39780570 GCF_034508935.2 Berghia stephanieae | reverse complement strand
CCCTTTAATAATAACATATGGTTATACGAAAACATCAATAGCAAAATTATCATTAACAATACTTTCAATATGGTGTTATAAAAAACACTGATATCAAAATAATCAATAACAGCACTTTTGACAATGTATGGTATTATAAAAACACCAATATCAAAATATCCAATCACTGCACCCTAATTATATATGGTATTATAAAAACACCTATGTCAAAATCATCAATAACTGCACTTTTGATGATGTATGGTATTATAAAAACACCAATATCAGAATTATCAGTAACACCCCTTTAATAATAACATATGGTTATACGAAAACACCAATATCAAAAATATCACTAACACCCCTTTAATACTAACATATGGTTATACGAAAACACCAATATCAAAATTATCAGTAACACCCCTTTAATAATAACATATGGTTATACGAAAACACCAATATCAAAATTACCAATCACTGCACCCTAATTATATATGGTATTATAAAAACACCTATGTCAAAATCATCAATAACTGCACTTTTAATTATGTATGGTGTTATAAAAACACCAATATCAAAATAAATTATCAGTAACACCTTTAATAATAACACATGGTTAAACGAAAACACCAATATCAAATTTATCACTAACAACACTTTCAATACGGTGTTATAAAAACACTAATATCAAAATTATCAATATCAGCACTTTTAATAATGTACACAACGTAAATATTTCGTTATCCAGATAATTGCAGCAGGAAATAACATCTCAAGGATTAGTTTTTATCCCAGAATGAATTTGCTACATCCAATTTCTATATTAGTTTGTATTTGCTAAGGGATTTAAACGACGAATGTGACACGAGGGCTGTGAGATTAAGACTGCTGATTGGTGTAAAAATTCCACTTGTTCTAGCATAGACCAACTGCACAATTATTTATAAATAAATGCTCGTGAGAAATGGAAAGAGTACTTTAATATAATTGCCTAGTCGATTGGTCGATTGCTCAGTTGACTTTTAATGCCGTTTTTTGTTGTTGTTGTTGTTGTTTTTGTTGTTGTTTTTTTTAATTGTGTTTTGTTGTTGTTGTTGTTGATTTTCCCCTTCTCTTTTACTTTACTTTATTCACTTTCTTATTTGTTTTGTTTGATTATTTATATATTTAAAAACACACAATGTATATATCTTAAATTGTTTTAAGCATTTCGAAATGATAACAATGAAATCCAAAAAAAAAAATTAAAAGTATAATAGTTTTCTTTATATATTGATAATGTTATGTTGAAATAAGCCAAAAAGTAGTTAATTATAAGTAAAAATTGAAAAGACGCGAGGCGAGGAGACTACTAGACTACTATTAGTGATAAGTAGGAGGTACTGGTACACTTACAGGAGCTGACGAGAGACCAGAGATCTATGCGTGTAGATAGATTGTGTAAGCCGCCGGTAGTCTATCGGAGTCGTGACGGTCTGACGGTTTTGGGCGGGACTTTTGTTCTTTTTTTCTTTTTTTTTTTTTTTTATTTAATGGAAGGCCACTTATATTTTCGTGGAAATCATGTAGGTAGGTAAGACTGTAAATGGTTGTGGGGGGTGGGGAGGGGAGGGGGGGGGAGGGTCGTGCTGCACCACTCACTGAACCACAGACTGCGAGGAGAGAGGGGCACTGTGACGAAGTGGGCAAAGTAATGAATGAATGAATGGATGATTAAATGGAGAGTGAGAGAGAGAGAGAGAGAGAGAGAGAGAGAGAGAGATAGGGAGAGACAGAGGGGGGGGGGGGTTAGAGAAAAGGGATGGAATTGGATTAGAGGGGTCGGGGAGGAGGGGGGGGGGGTAATTATAGTATGTGGTACGGCTATGTGGTCTAGTGGCATGACACTCGCCTTCGAATCGGAAGGTCCTGGATTTGAGTACCGCTCTCAGCGGCGCATGATTGAGTCCTTGGAACAGGCTCTTTACTCACATTCTCTCACTGTACTCAGATGTAAAATGAGTACCTGGCAAATAAAAACAGTGCCTCTGTCGGAATAATTGTAATAGCGCCTAATAGGTGTTATGCCTTGTTCTAGCTATATGTTAAGAGTTGTTGTTGGCTAGGAACCCCTTTTAAAGCGTTTAAAGCTCTTTGCTCAAGTTATTTTTGGTTTATATATATATATATATATATATATATATATATATATGTGTGTGTGTGTGTGTGTGTGTGTGCGTGCGTGTGCGTGTGCGTGTGAATTGATGAACAGGAAAATATGTTTAGAGGTAAACGGATAGAGTTGAATTGGATATTATATCGAGAGAGAGAGAGAGAGAGAGAGAGAGAGAGAGAGAGGAAGCAGGGAGGGAGGGAGAGAGAGAGAGAGAGAGAGAGAGAGAGGAAGCAGGGAGGGATAGAGAGAGAGAGGGAGAGAGAGAGACAGAAAAGGAGAGAGAGAGAGAGAGAGGGAGAGGAAGCAGGGAGGGAGAGAGAGAGGGGGGAAGCAGGGAGAGAGAGAGAGGGAGAGAGAGAGAGAGAGAGAGAGAGGAAGCAGGGAGGGGAGAGAGAGAGAGAGAGAGAGAAGCAGGAGAGAGGAGAGAGAGGGAGGAGAGAGAGAGAGAGAGAGAGGAAGCAGGGAGGGAGAGAGATAGAGAGAGAGAGAGGAAGCAGGGAGGGAGAGAGAGAGAGAGAGAGAGAGAGAGAGAGAGAGAGAGGGGAGCAGGGAGGGAGAGAGAGAGAGAGAGGAAGCAGGGAGGGAATTGATGAACAGGAAAATATGTTTAGAGGTAAACGGATAGAGTTGAATTGGATATTATATCGAGAGAGAGAGAGAGAGAGAGAGAGAGAGAGAGAGAGAGAGGGGGGAAGCAGGGAGGGAGAGAGAGAGAGAGAGGAAGCAGGGAGGGAGAGAGAGAGAGAGAGAGGAAGCAGGGAGGGAGAGAGAGAGAGAGAGAGAAAGAAAAGGTGAGAGAGAGAGAGGAAGCAGGGAGGGAGAGAGGGAGTGAGAGAGAGAGAGGAAGCAAGGAGGGAGGGAGCGAGAGAGAGAGGAAGCAGGGAGGGAGAGAGAGAGAGAGAGAGAGAAGAGGGAGGGAGAGAGAGAGAGGAAGAGGAGAGGAGAGAGAGAGAGAGAGAGAGAGGAAGAGGAGGAGAGAGAGAGAGAAGAGAGAGGAGAGGAGGGGAGGGAGAGAGAGGAGAGGAGAGAGAGAGGAGAGAGGGAGGGAAGAAGGAGGAGAGAGAGAGAGAAGAGGAGAGGAGAGAGAGAGAGAGAGAGGAAGCAGGGAGGGAGAGAGAGAGAGAGAGAGAGAGGAAGCAGGGGGGAGAGAGAGGGAGGAGAGAGAGAGGAAGAAGGAGGGAGGGAGGAGAAAAGGGAAGCAGGGAGGGAGAGAGAGAGAGGAGAGAGAGAGAGAGAGAGGAAGCAGGGAGGGAGAGAGAGAGAGAGTTGAGTTTTGCAGTGCGTTCGACAGTAACGGATAATTTAAGTATACCGCAGAGAAAAGACGACTTGCAGGCGATTTCACCCAATGAAATGGAAATTCGGTTCCATGTTAACAACTAAGAAGATAAATTGTAGGAGGAGATAGGTATAGATGGAAGTCAAATAGCGCAATATCCACTAAACGTTCTCAAAGCGCTTTACATTGGGTCCTTGACCAACATCTATACATAACATGAAGAACGAGACATGACGCCTGTTAGGCGATATTACATTTTTTTTCCGACAGATACAACGTTGTTAACGGCCAGGTACTCATTCTACACCTGAGTACGGTGAGAGAATATGAGTAAAGAGACTCAACTATGCGCCGAGCGAGGCTCGAACAACCCAGGACGTTCCGATCCGAAAACGAGTGTCATACCACAAGACCACATATTCTTGTCATAGCGTTTGGCACAAGGAATCACAAATCATTATAACCGGTTTTTAATTGTCCTTTCTTATCGCATCTTATTTAATTTCAGGCCGAATGCCGGAATTATAATTTAATTGCCTTATACGTTAGCATATTATCATATAATCTCCACCAACTTGTTATGTATCATTTACAGAACAGTTTTTACACATCTTTGAATATAATAACAAAAATGACATATCCACATGGAAATGGTGTGTGTATGTAACCATTCCGTGGGAGGACTTATAAGAAATAGGTTTCATAAAGGTGGAATAACTATTTCAGTGATAGGATGAATAGATAGAATGAAGATGACGTCACTCAAGCCTTTGTTATTGCTTTTTGCCATCCGCGTTTGTGAGTTGTTCTCACTAAATTGTATTAACCAACCAGAATATAAAAGTACATGGTTACACAGAGTTTTGTGTTTTGGTCCGTTATACTTCCGGATGGCAATGTTATGAGCATCTTAGCCAAGCGCATACTATCTATAGGCAGATTCTTAGGATTACAGGACGTCCATTTGTGCGGCTATGTGGTCTTGTGGTATGACACTCGCTTTCGGATCGCTGGGTTTTTGGCCTTGCTTGGCGCATAATTGAGTCCTTGGAAAAGACTCTTTATTCACATTCACTCACCGTATTCAAGTGTAAAATGAGTACCTGGCCGTTAACAGCGTTGTCTCTAATTGTATTATCGCCTACCAGGAGTCATGTCTCGTTCTTTATGCTACATGTTGCTGTTGGTCAGGGATCCTTCGTAAACCGCTTTGAGCACGTTTAGTAGATATTGCGCTATATAAAAGCTCAAGTTTGTTTGTTTTTAAGCTCAAGCTCAAGACGTCGAAAATAACAATCACAGACTACTGAAGTCATTGACAACTGATTTTTTTATCCTACTTTCTCTAGGTCAAACATGATTATAAATTGGTTCAAATAACATACATTTTATCTTGTCAACATTTACAGCCCCCTATGTTAGAGTGTACAGGGTTATTAAGTCATATAAAATCAAGTCATTTTCTGTTTCATTTTAAAACATATATTTATTTATTTATTTATCTATTTATTTACTGATTTATTTATATAATTCTTTTTTTTTAAAGGTCAATATACCTATACCTGTTTATTGTCGTATTTAAAATACGGAGATAATTCTAAATTGGCAAAGCAACGACAAACATTGGGTGTCTCCCATTCCTGAGGTTAAAAAAAAACATTTACAGATCATTTTTAAAGCAGTTAATAAAAAGTAATGAAAATATTATTTTTTAAAATAACGAGGATTTGTATAGAGCAATATCTACTAAACGTGTTCAAACTCTTTTCAATGGTCACTAGCCACAAGCAACACGAGACATGACGCCTAATAGGCGATATTACTCTTTTTTTCCGACAGAGACAACAACGCTTTCAAAGGCAGGGTACTCGTTTTATACCTGGATACAGAAAGAGACTGTCCTTTTCCAAGGACTCAACTATGCGCCATGCACCGCTCAAAGCGAGAGTCGAACCATGGACCTTCTGATCCGCAGTCAAGTGTCATATCACTACACCACATAGCCTCACTATTATTATTATTATTATTATTATTATTATTATTATTATTATTATTATTATTATCATCATCATCATCATCATCATCATCATCATCATCATCATCATCATCATATATTATTATTATTATTATTATTATTATTATTATTATTATTATTATTATTACTATTATTATTATTATTATTATTATTATTATTATTATTATTATTATATAATAATAATAATAATAATAATAATAATAATATATTATTATTATTATTATTATTATTATTATTATTATTATTATTATTATTATTATTATTATTATTATTATTATTATCATATCATCATCATCATCATCATTATTATTATCATCATCATCATCATCATCATCATCATCATCATCATCATCATCATCATTATTATTATTATTATTATTATTATTATTATTATTATTATTATTATATAACAGAAAGATATTATTCTAATGTGTGCAAACTGTCAATGATAAAAAATAGAAATCAAAATTCAAGGGAATGAACTCGTATAAAATTCAACCAGTCAACAACTCATTGTTGGGTTGTTTCCCTTAGCATAGTGCCTGCAAGTAATCCAACTTGAGATGAGTTGTAAATGACAAAATAAACTTGAATCTGAATGAGCGGATAAATAAATAAATGAATAATGAATAATAATAATAATAATAATAATAATAATAATAATAATAATAATAATAATAATAATAATAATAATAATAATAATAATAATAATAATAATAATAATAATAATAATAATAATGATAATAACAATAAGAAGAAGAAGAAGAAGAGGAAGAAGAAGAAGAAGAAGAAGAAGAAGAAGAAGAAGAAGAAGAAGAAGAAAGAAGAAGAAGAAGAAAAGAACGAAAAGAACAAGAACAAGAACAAGAACAAGAAAAGAAGAAGAAGAGAAGAAAAGAAGAAGAAAAGAAGAAGAAGAAGAAGAAGAAGAAGAAGAAGAAGAAGAAGAAGAAAGAAGAAGAAGAAGAAGAAGAAAGAAGAAGAAGAAGAAGAAGAAGAAGAAGAAGAAGAAGAAGAAGAAGAAGAAGAAGAAGAAGAAGAAGAAGAAGAAGAAGAAGAAGAAGAAGAAGAAGAAGAAGATGTCTTTATTGTCCTTAATTTGATTCCATAATGATAACCAATGAGATTGGAACCAGTTTTGTTCCTTTGTGACATAGACGACAAGATAACCTTGGAGCAGGATTGATTTCTCCTTGAATTAGTACTTAAAAATGAGCTCTTATATAGAGCAATATTGACAATAAATGTGCTCAAAGCGCTTGACCTTTTTGTTTCAATATACGGTGAGTGCTTCGAATATCCATGCCTCAATTTTATCATTTGTTTTGTTTGTATTAACGATTATAAATTTTTATCTGTATTCATTGATTAGGGGACAGCGTGGCTCAGCGGTACGGTCTTTGCTTCGTACCCGAAAGATACCGAGTTCGATCACCGGCCACTGCGTAGTGTGGCCTTGAGTAAGTCACCTACCTCGCCCTAGCTCATTTTGCGGCGCTGCACTGCGGCTGACGCCTGGGTTATTCCAGTCTTCCCTTGGAAAAGACCCTAGAGACAAATTTATCCTATGTGATGAATAAAAGGAATTTTAGTTTTTGCATTTTTATTTTTTATTTTCTTTATGTTTGATGATTGAACTCAGCTAAAATACTCACAACATCCGTCAGCTGGATAACGTACCAACACACAAAACTGTATTTAACCTTTAACGTTTATGGTCTGCTTGACTTACTTGACTTAGATGCCTTTCGCGTCTCGACCGAAAGATCGGGTCGCCTTGGCTGTTTCCAGTATTTCCTGTGTGAGGTGTCTCCAATATTGCCGGTCCTCTGCTAGGGTTCTCAGATTTTCAAGGTCCCCTGCCGTTATGAGACTAATGCTTTGTCCAAGTGTTGTGAGGTTTTTGTTTAGGATCACAGGGAGTGTTGTGATCGGTCTTCCTCTGAAAAGGTTCCCGTGTTTTTGGAAGTATCCCGACATGGCTTGGTTAGCTGGTATGTTTTTGTCCCTGCGTAGTATGTGACCGAAAAGTTGCCATCGTTGTTGTAAAATGTCAAGGGAGATTGGTCTTTCTTTTGTGATCTTATAGAGTGATTCATTTGAGATCTTTTTTGGGTATTTGATGTCCAGTACCCTTCTTAGCTGTGTGCGATGGAAGGCATCCAGATGTTCTTCTTCGGATTTTGTCAACGCCCAAGTGCCGCAGTTATACAGAAGTACCGGTTTTACAAGAGCACGGTACAGTTTCAGTTTGGTTTTTCTCTTTATTTTGTCACCTCTAATCCATACATTGGTGAGTTTACTGAGTGCGGCGTTTGATAGCTGTTTTCTTCTTTGTACATCCTCGGTGTCTCCAATTAGTGAGCCGACTTTCTTTGTTCTTTTCCATTCCTCTTTGTTCCTCGATATTGTTGTAAATTCGGTTTTATTGGCATTGACTTGGAGGTTATATTTCATGAGGGTATTTTGTATGATGTCTATATTTGCTGGTGTTGATCCAATAAAATCGACATCATCTGCATAGGCGATTTCTCTAGGGATTGCATTCTCAATATGAGTCGTTGGTTTTGGAATGACTTTTCGAACTTCTTTCAGAGCGTGTTCTAAGTATATTGTGAACAGAATCGGGCTCAGACTATCTCCTTGGGGGGTCCCGATGTTACTTTCAAACTGCGTCTGTTTTGTGGCCCCGTATATCCTTGGTTGTATCTTTGTGTTGCTGAGGAGAAATCGGATTATTCGGAGCTCGTCTTCGTCAACTATGTCTGTTAATATCTCCAAAAGTTTTCCTCTGTCTGTTTACGGTCTGCTTGATATCAATAATTTAGTGAGAACTTTACATTAAACTGACTATCTAAAAACAATAACAAAGAGCTGAGTGACGTCAATTTCGTTCCTTCTATTGTTTTTTATTGTATATGATCTTCAACTTACTAGTGAGCTCTAATATAGAGCAATATTTACTAAAGGTGCTCAAAGCGCTTGACCTTTTTGTTTCTATATACGATGTTCTGTACTTATATCAATGCCTCAATGTTATCTTTTCTTTTGTTGTTCTTGCCATCCGCGTTTATGAGTAATGCTCACTGAACTGTATTAACCTGACTATAAACGTTCATGGATACACACAGTTTTGTGTGTTGGTCCGTTATACTTCCGGATGGCAATGTTATGAGCTTCTTAGCCAAGCGCATACTATCTATATATATAATATAGGACAGGGTGTTTAACCAGTTAACTGCCGTACTCTGGAAAGACAAATATTTAAAAAATTAGCCAGAAAATTCGTCCTCAAATATCGATCGATTTAAATAATAATAATAATAATAATAATAATAATAATACATGACATTTATAACGCGCATTTTCATCACTGGGTGATGCTCAATGCGCGAAACAATAATACAGTGACATTATTATACAAATGAAACATTATACATACTACATCAACATAATATTATCATTATACAACAATGTAATAACTAAACATAAAGTCATTAATACAAAGTATGTTATAATACATCCACATGCTATGTCAAATACGGAAATAATATAAAATAATGATATAATAACATAAACTAAATTAACATTCATATTGGGGTCAAATTACAAAGATGCATTAATCAAGATGTGTTTCAACAAAGAGATGGTGTTTTAACTTTGATTTAAATATTGATAAGGACGGCGCTTCTCTTATTCTTTTAGGAAGAGAGTTCCAGATGGAAGGTCCGACGTGACTGAACGATCTGCCGCCGTAAAATTTATATTAATATTTATTTGTAACAATTAATTTTGTAGAATCTAGTGCAGAACGTAGACTCCTCGTTGGCTTATAAGTTTCTAAAAATTCAGTAATATACAATGGTGCTTGATCATTAAGGCACTTATAGCACAATACTGCTAGTTTGAATTCGATTCTCACTTTAACTGGTAACCAATGTAGCTCATACAAAAGTGGCAACGAGTAGGATGTTCTCTTCTTTCTTAAAATCAATTTAGCAGCCGCATTCTGGATACTTTGAAGGCGTGATATTTTATCGTTGCTTACATTCGAGATTAACGAGTTACAGTAATCTATTTTAGATAGTATGAAAGATGTTATTAGTTTGCATGTTACTTCTCTTGTTAGGAAAGGTCTAACTGACGCAATTCTTTTTAAGCCTATTGTCAAACTTCTACATAGAGAATCAAACTGTGCCTGCATAGTCATATGTTGATCTAGCATTGACCCTCGTCTTGATTAAAAACTCTCAAACTTAGGACTTGGCGAAGTCTTCAATAAAGTCCCAGGTTTGAGAGTTGTTGCCAAGGTGAGGGTCATTTAAATTGATATGATATGATGATTAAAGAGGTACCCAAGCAGACAGCAGCATGTCTCACCAGACTGCCGCTTTTTTTGTTATAATTGATGCTATGCGCTTAGTTAAAATACTTACAACATCCACCAGCCGGATATACGTACCAACCCACAAAACTATGTGTAACCTTAAACGTTTAAAATTTGATTGATACAATTTAGTGAGAACTACTCATAAACATGGCTGGCTCAAAACAATAACAAAGAGTTGAGTGACGTCAATTAAATTTCATTCCTTCTATAGTATAGAAATAGTGCGGTTTCTGACCTTTGGGTATCACACTGGCCTACAAACTGGTTGTTTTTTTTATGCATTTTTATTTTTCTTCCATTTTTAGTGCCAAAAACTCGGTTGAGTCAAATTTCTCCCTTTTCACAAAAAGCGCGACTGTATTATAATTATTGGCTTATATCTTGTATCTTCCTGAAAGTTCCATCACAAATAAAAACAAACTTGAATAGCGATGGCAAACTACGTAAAAAATCTAGATGTTCCTATCATTTCTAGTTTTGAAGTCATTTCAATCCTTTATCGGGTGGTAATGAATAAACACCTTGTATAGGGAATGAGATTAGCGGAAGAGTAGCGTCCCTTGATTGCCCGTCACCGGAGAAAAATTTGTTAGAGAGAGAACGTCATGTTGGTTGTGCGCATGCGTCTCTCGTCCTCGCTTCCGGTGAAAGCGGCTTGAAACACTTCACCGAAAGCGAGGACGAGAGAGACGCATGCGCAAAATCAAATTGACGTTCTCTCTGTCAGGTGACGTCCAATCAAGGGACGCTACTCTTCCGCTAATCTCATTCCCTATTAAACCTACTGTCCACCAAATGTCTGCCTCACTCGGATTAAGTTATGGATCTATGCCTTGGGATTATGGTCATTCAGCGTTTTCCGTCGTGCTAAATTAAAGCCACTACAGTATAATAATATCATATCCTTCTTAGTTGATTTTTTGTTGTTTTTTTAAAACAAAAAAAATCATCTTGTAGTTTTGTGGTCGCCTTAGTAAAAAAAAAGAAGAGATTTTATATAGCACAATATCACTAAATGTGCTCAAAGCGCTTTACACGGGGTCCCTGGCCAACAGCAACATTTACCATTTAGGACGGGACATACGCCAGATAGGCGATGTTACAATTTTTTCGGACAGAGACAACGCTGTTAACGGCCAGGTACTCATTTTACACCTGAGTACTGTGAGAGAATGTGAGTAAAGAGCCTTCTCCAAGGACTCAACTATGCGCCGAGCGAGGCTCGAACCCAGGACCTTCAGATCCGAAAGCGAGTGCCATACCACAAGACCACATAGCCGCGTAAACCAACAGTCCATCTTCTGTTTGCCCGGCTCGGATTAAGTTATAGATCTATGCCTTGGGCGGATATGGTCATTCAGCGTTTTCCGTCGTGCTAAACTAAAGCCACTGCTTTATAATATCATAATGTCCTTCTTAGTTGATTGTTTTCTGCAAAAAGAAAAAAACATCTTGTAGCTTGGTGGTCGCCTTGGTACTTAAGACGCAATCATTATACTGGTGACACAAAACTTTCTTGGCATTCAATCAGCTTTTAAGTGGTTTGGCTTTTCTCATGACCCCTTCCTGCCCGTGACGATGTGCTGAAGTTTCCCTGGTGGTGTTGGTGGTGGTGGTAGTGGTGGTAGTGGTGGTTGTGGTGTTTTGTGGTTGTGACGGTGGTGATGGTTTGTGGTTGTGATGGTGGTGGTGATGTTTTGTGGTGTGGTGGTTGGTGGTGGTGTTTTGTGGTGGTGATGGTGGTTTATGGTGGTTGGTGGTGATGGTTTGTGGTTGTGATGGTGGTGGTGGTGTTTTGTGGTTGTGACGGTGGTGGTGGTGTTTTGTGGTTGTGACGGTGGTGATGGTTTGTGGTTGTGATGGTGGTGATGGTTTGTGGTTGTGATGGTGGTGGTGGTGTTTTGTGGTTGTGACGGTGGTGATGGTTTGTGGTTGTGATGGTGGTGGTGATGTTTTGTGGTGTGGTGGTGTGGTGTTTTGTGGTGGTGGTGGTTTTGTGGTTGGTGGTGATGGTGGTGATGGTTTGTGGTTGTGATGGTGGTGGTGATGTTTTGTGGTGTGGTGGTTGGTGGTGGTGTTTTGTGGTGGTGATGGTGGTTTATGGTGGTTGGTGGTGATGGTGGTGATGGTTTGTGGTTGTGATGGTAGTGGTGATGTTTTGTGGTGTGGTGGTTGGTGGTGGTGTTTTGTGGTGGTGATGGTGGTTTGTGGTGGTTGGTGGTGATGGTGGTGATGGTTTGTGGTTGTGGTGGTGGTGATGTTTTGTGTTTTTGATAGTTGTGGTGGTTTGTGGTTGTGGTGGTGGTGGTGGTGGTGGTGTTTTGTGGTTGTGACGGTGGTGATGGTTTGTGGTTGTGATGGTGGTTTGTGGTTGTGGTCGTGGTTGTTAAAGCAGTGGTGGTTGTGGTGGTTCGAGTAGTGGTGGGTATTGAAGTAATGGTCTTGGTGGTGTTGTGGTTGTTGTGATTGTTGTATTGGTGGTGGGGGTGGTAGTGGTGGTAATGGTTTTGGAAGTAGTTGTGTTGGTGGTTGTGGTGGTGGTGGTGGTGGTTGTGGTGGTGGTGGTAGTTGTAATGGTGGTAGTGGTTGTGGAAGTAGTTGTGTTGGTGCTTGTGGTAGTTGTGATTATGACAGTGTTAGTTGTAATGATGGTAGTGGTGGTGGTGGTTGTTGTTATGATAGCGGTAAAAGTGGTTGTTTAAGTAGTAGTGGTTTTTATTGCGGTTGTAGAAGTATTGGTGGTGGTGGTGGTGGAGGCAGAAGTAGTGTTGGTGGACAGTTGTAAAAATAATGGTGGTTGTAGTTGTGGAGGTTGTGGTGGTTATGGTTGTAGAAGCAGTGGTAGTGTGGTCGTGGTGGTGGTTGTGGTGGTGGTGGTGTGGTTGTGGAAGTAGTGCTGAACGCTATGGTGTTTGCGATGCTTATTGAGATTGTATAGAGATATATGTTTTTTTCTGTTGACAAATCGGAAAACGTCAATGATATGGACATTATTTTGGTGATTGGTGAGTACTTTCGTCACGTGACGCCCAACACACAAAAAATCTAGCAAAGAACGAAAACAACTTTAGTCTTTTCGAAAATCTGTAGTGGATACTTTCTTAACTCTCTCTCTCTCACACACACACACACACACACACACACACTCCCTCTCTCTCTCTCACACACACACTCTCTCTCCCTCTCTCTCTCTCTCTCTTCTCTCTCTCTCTATCTCTCTCTCCTCTCTCTCTCCATCTCTCTCTTCTCTCTCTCCCTCTCTCTCTTCTCTCTCTTCTCTCTCTCTCCATCTCTCTCTCTTCTCTCTCTCTCCCTCTCTCTCTCTCTTCTCTCTCTCTTCTCTCTCTCTCCCTCTCTCTCTCTCTCTCTCTTTATCTCTCTTGCTTTCTTTCGTTCTCACTCCCTCTTTCTTTCTCTATGTGTGTCTCTCTCTTTCTCTCTCTCAATTTTCTCGTTCTCTATCTCTTCCTATATATCTATATATCTATATATCTTTCGCTGTTAACGTCCCCCCCCCCCCTCTCTCTCTCTCTCTCTCTCTCTCTCTCTCTCTCTCTCTCTCTCTCTCCCTCTTTGTGTGTGTGTCTCAATATTTCTCTCCCTCTGTGTCTCTTTCGTTATCTCTCTTCTTCTTCTCTCTCTCTCTCTCTCTCTCTCTCTCTCTCACTCACTCTTTCTCTCTCTCTCTTTCTCTCTCTCTATATATATATCTATCTAGCTACCTCTCTCTCTCTCTCTCTCTCTCTCTCTCTCTCTCTCTCTCTCTAATTATATATATATATATATATTCCAACCATCTATCTGATTGCGATTCTCGTTAAATCAACCCCACAATCAGAGTCACTAGGATGATGCCAGAATCTGTATTTTTATTTTATCATTCAGTACCAAAAAAAACCCCCAAAAAATAGAAAGAAGAACGGACCTGAAAATAATATCATGAAAATAGAAACCACTTGTGAACGAACCGCCCCCTCACTGGAATGGCGGATGTCTCTTACTAATCCAAGGGTTGACTATCAAAACCTCTTGACGTCATAGAGACAAATATTGACTCACAGTTTGCGATTTTTTTTTTGATTTTTTTTTACGACAACTACTATGTTACTAGTGTGCATCTTGTGTGAGTGTGTCGATGTCAATATTGTATTGTCATAAATGTGTAACCAAATGACAAATTGCCACTTCTTTTGGGACAATAAAGATATATGTTATTAGTATTTGAACCTGAGCTTTTTTAATAGTAGATAGTATGCGCTTGGATGTAATTTTTTTACATAATGTGTCTTAGATAAATAATTTGTCATTTTTTCAACCCCCCCCCCCCCCCCACCAACTTGTATCTAGATAGTGTTTTCCCTTGTTTTTGCATTCTCTACCAAAAAAAACTATCTTACAGCCTTAGGCTGTTAACTGTGTACATTCATTTTCGTCTCCTGTTCGTGAGTAACCATTGTGTCATAGATGCTATACACTTTTGTAATTTACTCACAACTAACACATGAAACATACCAGCAAACAAAACTACGTGTAACCAAAAACGTTTATATTACTATTCAAACATTTATTTAGTGAGAACTGATCATCCAAAGGTGTTATAAAAACAATAACAAAGAAACTCCGTGTATTGATTCACTTTGTTGGTAAATAACAATGTGAAATTGAATGTAAGCTTCAAATTAATTACAAAAACAGATAAAATGGACGTTTCGGGTTTCCCCTTTATCAACAAACAGGATGAATGAAACACTACATATGAATGAGATAATGTGGTAGTGGCGTTGTTAAGATGAATCCATTTGTGGTCGGAAATTGAAAGAAATAATTTTAATTCCGAGATAAAACGTGCGCGTTCGGTTCCTGTTCGGTTCGGCAACTAAAAACGAGTGAATTGCACTCACTTTGCTATGATAAACCAAAAGACCGACTGAGAGGAAATGTTAAATGGAGGGCAAGACGGACAAGAGTGGAAAATGAATGCACTCAGTTTGCAGCCTTCCATTCGTACCTTTGAATGGGAATATGCATTGCTATTTCCATATGTTTTGGAATTTCTACAATTTTGTTTCGTTTTGTATTTGTCTTTGTATTTGTTTTTCTTTTTTGTTTTGTTGTTTTGTTTGTTTTATGGTTCTTTTTTTTTCGTTATTGTTTTTGTTTTGTTTTTCGTTTTTTCAATATTTTTTGTTTGTCTTAATGTTTTTCTTTTTTTTTGGTCACGAATCGTAAAAAAATGGGAAATGGTTCTAAAATAAGAACATTCTAAGAAGAGGGGAAATTAAGACTTGTATTGAAGACATTTAAATTTCGAAATTTTGTGAAGTAATTTCGTTAAACTATATACATAGGTAAGGTAACCCAATAGGGAATGAGATTAGCGGAAGAGTAGCGTCCCTTGATTGGACGTCACCCATAGTCTGTGACGTCACCGGCGGAAAAGTTATCAGAGAGAGAACGTCATGTTGTAGGACGAAAGACGCATGCGCACAACCAACATGACGTTCTCTCTCTGATAACTTTTCCGCCGGTGACGTCACAGACTATGGGTCCTCGAGGACGAGAGACGCATGCGCACAACCAACATGACGTTCTCTCTCTAATAACTTTTCCACCGGTGACGCTACTCTTCCGCTAATCTCATTCCCTATAGATAGGTAAGGTAACCCAATCGTATTTTTAAATTATTTATTTTGTGTCACGTTCTCCCCAGCAAAAACTCAGTTACTAGGTGTGTGGTCGTCCATATTAACGGATATACTAAGAAAGGCGGAGAAAGATAAAGAGTGTGAGACAGAGAGATAAATAATTAGATAGATAGATGGATGGGTGGATTAATAGATAGATAGAAAGATAGATAGTTAGATAGATAGATAGATAGATAGATAGATAGATAGATAGATAGATAGATAGATAGATAGATATAGGATGGATGATGGATAGATGGATGGATGGATGGATGGATGGATGGATGGATGGATGGATGGATAGATAGATAGATAGATAGAAAGATAGAGAGGTAGATAGATAGATAGATAGATAGATAGATAGATAGATAGATAGATAGATAGATAGATAGATTGATTGATAGATAGATAGAGAGATAGATAGAGAGATAGATAGATAGATAGATAGATAGATAGATAGATAGATAGATAGACAGACAGATGGATACATACATCCATACATCCATACACACAAACATGCATACATACATACATACATACATACATACATACATACATACATACATACATACATACATACATACATACATACATACATACAGATATACATTCATCCAAACAAACATACATACCTATATACCTACAAAATATATCTACTTAGCCGATGTCCCCTCTGATTTGCCATAACGCAATTTACGTAGTTTGTTACCACCATCGTGTGGTTTAAGGACGCGGCCTGTTGTAATATCCTGTAGGCTGAGAGCGACATTATGAAAACACTCATTTATTCATTACGACATTCAAGTTATTCTCGCACAGTCTCACACCGTTAATCCGAACGATGCTTTCAGAGTGTGCATTTGCTTGCAATAACCTGAAATATTGGAAAGCGATACTAAGCTGTGAACTTCACAAATTAATAAACAAAAATGAATAGAACAACTTCAAAAAAATAATAATAAATAAATAAATAATTAAACCAAAAAAAAATCTTTTCTAAAAATTAATAATAATAATAATAATAATAATAATAATAATAATAATAATAATAATAATAATAATAATAATAATAATAATAATATGATAAATAATAATAATAATAATAATAATAATAATAATAATAATAATAATAATAATAATAATAATAATAATATAATAATATAATATAATATATAATATATATATATATATATATATATATATATATATATATATATATAATATAGCTATATATATAGTAGCTTATATATATTTATTATATATAATATATATATATTATATATATATATATATATATATATACACCAAATACTAATCTTCTTCAGCCAACAACAATAACGATAAAGAACATTACTTAAATGCCTCCATCTAGATTTTTGCTAGTTTTTTGTTGTTTTTTTTTTAATTTTATTTGTTGGTTTTTTTTTGTCGTTGTTTTTCTTTTGTTTTGTTGTTGTTGCTGTTGTTGTTGTTGTTGTTGTTGTGTTTGTGTATTTGAGTCTGTTCGTTTACAATACTTTGAACAAACCCTCTATATAATTATATAAAACAATACAGTAATGTTATAGTCTCACAATGACGAATTCCTTTGATCTTTGAAAAATTCTAAAGTATGATACTGAAACCGATAAAAAAAAAAAAAAATTCGGCTTAATGTCACTAACAATTCGAGTGTTCGAGCCAATTATCATTAAAATCCACCAGAAGGTTGTGAAGATATCCACGTCAATGCGTGCACACGAGTTATGGTCATTAACTAATTTTCAATTTTTTTCCTCTACGAACGGCGGTTCGGTTAAGCGAGGGTTGACTGTAAAATACTTCGTATGTAATGAGTGCATGTGTGAGCGTGTGTAAAAGAGAGCCAGGGAGGAGTACTCTTACAAGTCCTTTACACAACACACTTGTTGTCGAGTTAGAAACGGCGTCGCAGATAGAAAAATAATAATTCATATATTTAATGTTTTTAGTGTCCTTACTTTCCTGTCAATAATATAGTGACGATTTAAACCAAAATTTGTTTAGGAGCGAGCGTACTTACATTATAATTGACCCCTGGTTGCTTTTTTTTTTCTTTGGTTTTTTTTTTTTGTTGTTGTTGTTGTTTGAACCTCAGTCGCATGTTATAAATCAACGGGATAATAATAAATCAGTCTTATTTTTTTTTTGGATAATATTGTTATTTTCTTTGTTGGAAAAATGGATTTTTCCTATCTTGGATATGTATTGATATGCCAGGTTATGGCTGTGGATTTGGCTCTCACAGCATCGAGAGCGCGTAAGTTATGTTTCATTTCTATTTTTTACCTATTTATTTATCTATTTATTTATAATATTTTTATTATAGATCTATTATTAATTTATCATCTATTAATTCATTTATTATTTATATACTCCTTTTCAATTTATACACTTATCTATCTATTTATTCATTCATGTTTTTAATTTATTTATGTATTTATTTATTTATTTATTTATTTATCCATGAATTAATTTATTGTTTATTTATTTATCATTAATTCATTTATTCACATATCTATTCATTTATTTATTTATTCCTTTATTTATTCGTTTTTATTTTAATTTATTTATAATTGATTTCTTCATTTATTCATTATTCGGTTGTAAGGACAATTGGTCGATCTCACATAATAATAATGAATAAAGAACTGGAGCTCCATTTTTTTTTTTTACATTAGACAGGCTATCTTTAATTGAAATATACATTTTAAAAAGATGTAATAGATTGACATAAGACGATGCAATGACATAATTTATGAAGGACAACAGACAGGGAAGTGATAATACATGGAACGAGTTAAAAAAAAAAAAGTTAGCTCAGGATAGAGAAGGATGGAAAATGCTTGTCTGTGGCCTATACCCTGACCCAGAGTGAAAAAGGCAATGATGTTGATGATGATATGATGATAAGACAATGACATTGTGTGTCAAATGGGGAAGCAAAGTCGTGACGTCACACATTCAACTTTTCCGGTTTTAAAATCATTGGAAGTGTGTATGTAACCGACCAGTCCTTCGGAGGACTATTAATGAATATTGAATCATAAGGTGACATATAGGACGAGAACGAGCTGCTAGTATTTATGAACACCACCCAAGAATGAATAGACTGTCCTCGCTTGACCTCTTGATGAATCGACTGCAAGTGGGTAGGGTGGGGGGGGGGGGGGAAATTGGGTCAAAATAAACCCTTGAATTGTGGAATTTAGGGTTGAAAGCATGAAAATTCCATTTGTTGAAGAATATGAAACAACCTGTAATTTATGCTCTAGAACCACTCTGAAAGATCAGTATTAGTTGAGATGAAAGATTTTTAAAATTGTGAAATTTTGAAATGGAAGACAAAATAATTCGTTCATTCCTATTGTGTAAACATCCAAAACAAGGCGACTCAATGTTGATTTACGTCATCCTTGGATTCCCATTGGTGACTATTTTTAGCATCAAACCGGATGTTTTCCTTTAACCAAACTTTCGATTCACGAGCTATCCAAATTGTTTCATCGTTAATCTTATTCAATTTTGCTAGTTTTGAGGGATTTTGGTCATGCAAAATTCTATATCTAATAATAGATTTTTGTTTATCTGATTTAGAAAGTATAATCAGCTACACTTATAAAGACGGGCAGACAGACGGACAAACAGACTCGTAGAACACAGCTCATTTAAATGTTGGCAACCGGTATTGATACAAACAGTGCTCCTACCCCCCTCACCCTAATTGTTTTTTCTTTCCAAAATACTACAATAATCATTTTACGTGTTTTATATACTATTTTGGTCAGACTTGATTATGGTTGGGGGTCAAGATAGCTCAGTTGGTATAGAGCACTTGCTTGACACTCAAAGGGACCGATATCGATACCGGATGCGGTCGAATTTTTTTTCCTCACCTCCCATCCACCCAGCAGTAATTGGGTAGCTGGGTCAGTTATATCTGGCGGAAAGCACTTTTGCGGTAGACTAGCGTCTTATGAAAAGCAATTGCTGTTGTCCGTTTCACGCTATGGAAACTGGGATAAACTCCGGCTCCATGGACCGAATGGCTTTGAAGTACCACTACATTTGATCACAGTATACTCGGGCTTGAGCTTTTTTATATAGCGCAATATCCACTAAACGTGTTCAAAGCGCTTTACAAGGGGTCCCTGGCCAACAGCAACACTTAACATGTAGGACGAGACATGACGCCTGTCAGGCGATATTACAAATTAACGGCTAGGTACTCATTTTACACCTGAGTACGGTGAGAGAATGTGAGTAAAGAGCCTTCTCCAAGGACTCAGCTCGAACCCAGGACCTTCCGATCCGAAAGCGAGTGTCATACCACTAGACCACATAGCCGCACAATAGAGCACGTATAGAGTCGGCATTCCTATAAAATTGTATTAGAACCCTATGACTAGTGTCATAGTAATAATAATAATCATCATTATTATCAAAATCAATAATCATCAATCGTTACAATGCAGAGTTGTGCCAAACTATTGACGTTACGTTATTGATCGCATGATGACAATAGGAGCATGTTTTATCCGTACTATTGTGTCCTTGTGTAAGGCACTGCACACAAATTGCCTGCTCATTCAGGTAGAATTTAGTGCTCGGATAAAAGTACCCGCGACTGTTCTATCTATTTTGTCCAAAAAATTACTCTGTAGTGATGGCTTGTTTTGTATGAAATAGGACTTACTGTCTTGCTGGTGAACAATTGTGCAGTTAATGTAGCGTTTTAAAACTGTAGCAGTGCATTCCATATGAAATTCTCATAATTCATAATCGAATGTTGA
Source organism: Berghia stephanieae (assembly GCF_034508935.2). Taxonomy (NCBI): domain Eukaryota; kingdom Metazoa; phylum Mollusca; class Gastropoda; order Nudibranchia; family Aeolidiidae; genus Berghia; species Berghia stephanieae. The sequence continues at coordinate 39,760,237 of NC_088367.1, read as the reverse complement.
TGGGTCTCTTTAAAAGAAAGAAAGAAAGTAGACAAAGAGAGAGAGAGAGAGAGAGAGAGAGAGAGAGAGAGAGAGGGAGAGAGAGAGAGAGAGAGAGAGAGAGAGAGAGAGAGAGAGAGAGAGAGAGAGAGAGAGAGAGAGAGAAGAGGTGGAAGAATATTACAGATGACTTAAAAACGAATGCGTTTGCATGTTTTCAGATACAATTACAATGGCAAAAAGAACTTCTCGCGGGGACTGATGGGATAAATTTTTAGTATGTCAACTAGATAAGACCACTCTAACGTCTCATGCTTCAACCACACAGGAATACACACGCTACAATTCCTACTACATTTGGTTTTATGTTTTCAACGTTCCTTTTGCTGACGAAGGGTTTTCCACGAAACGTCCATTATCTGTACTGTTCCCACCCGAAGCCATTTATTGTTAGCTACTGCCAATGGTCAACAATATATTTAAATTATTGAAGGCACATTGTATTCTCGTTGTTATTTTCCTTGGATAAGTAATGCTACGTAGGGAAATTAAAAGTGCTAAAAACGCAGTTATAATAAATAGGATTCAATAGTCGTACCGTCACTTCCTTCCTAATGACGTATGGTAACTTAGTAACACTGGCTCTAAACTATCGGAACAATGGCGGACGCCGTATGAAATATTTCTCCGGCGAGCTTAAAAGCGTATCCAGAGGGAAAAAACCACATCAATTTGATCATGTTTTGACTTTTACACATTCTGAACACAAGGCATATGAAAAGGGAATGAAAAGTTCTCGCCAGCATGAAGAATAAAAAGTAAAGATTTTCTTTGTTTAGAACCAAGATGGCCGCCGTTGCCGGGCGCGTGACATCAGACTACTGAATCCAATTGCGAGAGTGGTTCTATAGCAGGTGTCATTTATATGGGTTTTAGCTATCTGAATGCCGATTTTCATGCTTCCAATCCCAATGTGCACGGTTTTAGCCCAATTTTCCCTAATACAATTAATATGAAGAAACTATATGTATTTACGAAGTTATTTCCCTTGTTTAATATAGCTGTAATAGTGAAAATTTAAAGCCTTAAACCGAGTGGTTCTATAGATAGAATGCGCTTGGCCAAGGAGTTCACAACATTGCCATCCGGAAGTATAACGGACCAACACACAAACTCTGTGTAACCATGAACTTTTATAGTCTGGTTAATACAGTTTAGTGAGAACAACTCACAAACGCGGATGGCAAAAACAATAACAAAGGCCTGAGTGATGTCATCTTCGAACTATCTATAGCAGATGGGTCTTTAATGGGTCTTGGTAATCTGTATGCAAATGTTCATGCTTTCAACCCGAATTTGCACGGTTTTAGCCTCATTCCCCCTACTCTGTCAAGATTGTGAAAATGTGCCCTCCGAGTTCTCAATGAATTATATAGATAGTTCGAAGATGACGTCACTTAAGTCTTTGTTGATGTTTTTTTTTTGCCATCCGCGTTTATGAGTAATGCTCACTGAACTGTATTAACCCGACTATAAACGTTCATGGATACACACAGTTTTGTGTCTTGGTCCGTTATACTTCCGGATGGCAATGTTATGAGATTCTTAGCCAAGCGCATACTATCTATAAATCAGACTATAAACGTTCAAGGTTACACCAAAGTTTTCTGTATCGGTACGTTATATCCGATTGGCGGATGTTGTGAGTATTTTACCTTAACGCATAGCATCTATAGTCTTATTGATATAACTTCATTCCATCTATAAGAGGGAAGAATCTCAAGTCACTCAGCTTTGTTATTGTTGTTAGACTGGCTATGTTAGGGATTAGTTCTCACTAAATTATATCAATCAGACTAAAAACGTTCAATGTTCACGTAGTTTTGGGTATTTGTATGTCATTTATCTTCAATATTTTTGTTTTAATTTTCCTTCTCGTGATTTGCACGTCCCGTTGTCTGTTTGTTTGGGGTTTGTTTTGTTTGTTTTTTTTTTTTTGTGCCCCTCTGTTGACAAAAAAATTGAGCTTTTAAAAAACGCAATATCCGCTAAACGTGCTCAAAGCGCTTTACAAGAGGTCCCTGGTCAACAGCAACACTTAACATTTAGGACGGGACATGACGCCTGTTAGGCGATATTACAATTTTTCGGACAGAGACAACGCTGTTAATAGTTAGGTACTCATTTTGCACATGAGTTCGGTGAGAGAACGTGAGTAAAGAGCCTTTTCCAAAGACTCAACTATGCGCCGAGCGTAGCTCGAACCCAGGATCTTCCGATCCGATAGCGAGTGTCATACCACTAGACCACATAGCCGCACAAAGAAGCACGAAGGAAATAAAATCATACATTTTGGAACAAAAACAAACATTTATTCTTCTTCTTCTTTCAGCTTACCCCGCATTTTGCAGGGTTACCATATTGAATGCCACATCTCCATGCATCTTAGTTCTTCGCAACACCCTCCTCCGGGCCCAGTTCTTTCATATCGTCCTTTACCCTATCCGATCATCTGGTATTAGGGCGTCCTTTTTTTTCCAATAACAAACATTTATTGAAGATTTGCATTACACGGGCGATATAGGGAATGAGATTAGCGGAAGAGTAGCGTCCCTTGATTGGACGTCACCCATAGTCTGTGACGTCACTGGCGGGAAAGTTATTAGAGAGAGAACGTCATGTTGGTTGTGCGCATGCGTCTCTCGTCCTCGCTTCCGGTGAAAGCGGCTTGAGACACTTCAAAACCAAATTGACGTTCTCTCTGTAAGTTGACGTCCAATCAAGGGACGCTACTCTTCCGCTAATCTCATTCCCTATAGCATTACTGTACAACAAGCACCGGCATGCACTGGAAATAGTAAACAAACTAAAAACTTGAGATTTTATAAAGTGCAATATCCACTAAACGTGCTCAAAACTCTTTACAAAGAGTCCCTGGCCAACAGTAACACATAAACATGTAGAACGTGACCTGACGCCTGTTGGGCGATAATAATTTTTTTTTCCGACGGAGTCAACGCTGTTAACGGTCAGATACTCATTTTACACCTGGGTACGGTGAGAGAATATGAATAAAGAGCCTTTTCCAGGGACTCACCTACACGCCGATCGAGGCACAAAAAATGTTTACTGTGCCAGCACCATTGATGAAACCCTAATTATAACGATATTTTCAAATAAAGACATTAATAGGCTTCAATCTAACAGTCGTGACGTCACTTCCCTCGAAATGACGCATAGTAACAGAGGAAGACCGATCACAACACTCCCTGTGATCCTAAACAAAAACCTCACAACACTTGGACAAAGCATTAGTCTCATAACGGCAGGGGACCTTGAAAATCTGAGAACCCTAGCAGAGGACCGGCAATATTGGAGACACCTCACACAGGAAATACTGGAAACAGCCAAGGCGACCCGATCTTTCGGTCGAGACGCGAAAGGCATCTAAGTCAGTAAGTCAGTCATATTTTTGACAAGGGTACGCATTTTACGTTGTGGGTCCTTTGCATCACACAACACAAACATTGAACACGGGAGGACGAGGACGAGTAGCTCCATTTAAAAAAAAAATTTTTGAAAGTATCGAATTGAGAAATAAGAGATGGGTTTGTTTGTGTTTTTTTTTTTTTGTATTTTCTTTCTTGTTTTGTCAAGCACTGTTTCATAAACACTTCTTCAGATCGTTAATTCAGAAAAGTGAGTGGAGCAGGCACTTATGTTGATAACAACAAGAAACGAAGTGAGTAAGAAAGTGCTGCCAGAAAATAATAGAGAATAAATAATTCGCGGCAATGGGAGCTCAAACCCGCGACCTTACTGGTACGACAGCGTGACTCTACAGTATGAGCTATCCACGATCCCAAAAAAGATCGCTTCTAACCCTAGTCTTATTAGAGCCTTCTCTTCCTGACTTCTTGATGTCACGGGTTCAACGCACACAAACGCTGCGAAGTTAGTTGGCCAGCATTTAAGCATAATAGCCAATATTCTCAACACAAACATGTAACATAGAAACGATTAATTGTCTTACACCAGTGCCGGCTCCCTTATTTCTCAAATTTATCTCAATACAATGATAATGGAGGCGCTCATACCAATGTATTATTGCGCCAAAAGACAACAATGTTAAACAGGGAAAATAATATTCAACGTGCAACTACCTTGATAAAAAGCTGTTAGAAATTATGGACTGTAAAAAAGTAATGAAGATCCTTTGTTCAACGTGCAACTACCTTGATACTAAGCTGTTAGAAATTATGGACTGTAAAAAAGTAATGAAGATCCTTTGACTTGCGGACAGCCATGCCAAATATTTCTCTTTCGTATTCTGAGATTACAAATGATGTATTGATGTTTTTGTTGGATTTTTTATTGTTTTTATTTTATTTTTTTTTTTTGTTGTTGTTTTTTTTAAGGGGGAGGGGTTGTTTTTTTGGCGTTTTTTTTTTTTTTTTGGGGGGGGGGGTTTCAGTTATTGGCTGAAGAAGGGTTTTGGGTCCGAACGTTCCGTGTACGGTATTTTGTTCGTTTTCGAAAATGTTATATTCCTTTTTGTTCAATACTTTTTGATGAGCCATTTGTATTTTTTATCAGTTGGATAGAGAATGAAACCCGGTTGTAAAGGCTTTTAACAAGGTAACTGTCGCACGCTGGAAAAAACTTGTATTTAAAAATTTGAACTTGGCAATAACAAAAAAAACTATCAAACCTAGGACTGAAGAAAGACTTCCCAAAGCCCCAAGTTTGAGATTTTGTTTGCCTAGATGAGGGTCATTTAAATCGATCGATATATATTCGAAGGACGAATTTTCTGGCCAAATTTTTTAATACTTGTTTTTCAAAAATGTGCGGTAGTTAATTGGTTAAAAATTGCAATGAGATTTTATTATAGTTGGCTAATTGTGTGCGAAAATCGTGTTGAATATGATAAATAACCTTATCATGATGGTAGGGGCAACGCTTTGATGGCTTTTTATATCTTGAACATGATGGTACCAACGCACGACGTTTAAACCAACCAATTATGTGGTGCGACTATGTGGTCTTGTGGTATGACACTCGCTTTCGAATCGGATGGTCCTGGGCTCGAGCCTCTCTCGGCGCATAGTTGAATCCTTGGAAAAGACTCTTTGCTTACATTCTCTCACCGTACTCAAGTGTAAAATGAGTATCAACGGTGTTGTCTCTGTCCGAAAAAAAATTGTAATATCGCCTAACAGGCGTTCTGTCTCGTTCTATGTTACGTGTTGCCAGGGACCCCTTGTAAAGCGTTTTGAGCAATTTAGTGGATATTGCAATTTCATTTTTTCCATCTCGCATCTGGTTCTTTCTGATAAGTGGTATGACACTCGCCTTTGGACCTTGGAGGTTGATAGTTCGAGTCCCATTGCGCCGGCGGAAAATGCTCTTTACCCACATTTATTTCCCACCACCGATCTTAGCAGTGTACAGTCGAGTCCTTGTTAAAGGCTCTTTATTCACAGTCTCTCATTGTCAACGACCAGGTACTCATTTTACACCCGAGTACGCTGAGAGAATGTGAGTACAGAGCCATCTCCAATGATTCAACTATGCGCCGAGCGAGGCTCGAACCCAGGACCTTCTGATCCGAAAGCGAGTGGCACACCACAAGACTTCTCCATGGGTGTTTTCTCTCAGTGTATTGTCATGAACCGCGTGCCCACATAGTATAAACCAACAATAATATAGAGAATGATAGCTGTTTAACTCCACACCAACATTATATTTGACTATAATTTGGCCTTTAATTTCATCACCTAACAACGGATTTCAAAGTTTCTATAGAATGCACTACACACTAATAACATTCTAATTCTAATGAACCCGATACATTGAATTGTCGATACGGGTGCAACACATGACACAGTGGTATCAACTTTAGATAGTATGCGCTTGGCTAAGGAGTTCACAACATTGCCATCCGGAAATATAACGGACCAACACACAAAACTGTGCGTAACCATGAACGTTTATAGTCTGGATAATACAGTTTAGTGAGAATTACTCATAAACGCGGATGGCAAAAAACAATAACAAAGGCCTGAGTGATGTCAACTTCGAACTATCTATAGATAGAATGCGCTTGGCCAAGGAGTTCACAACATTGCCATCCGGAAGTATAACGGACCAACACACAAACTCTGTGTAACCATGAACGTTTATAGTCAGGTTAATACAGTTTAGTGAGAACAACTCACAAACGCGGATGGCAAAAACAATAACAAAGACCCGAGTGATGTCAACTTCGAACTATCTTTACTTAACTTTGTATCCAAAAAAAATTCCCCTAATCCCCGGCGCGTTGTGTGACCTTAAGCAAGCCACCTCGCTTTCGCTTACTTAGCCCCTTATAGATAGAATGAAGTTGACGTCACTCGGGTCTTTGTTATTGCTTTTTGTCATCCACGTTTATGAGTAATTCTCACTAATCCGTATCAACCAGACCATAAACGATCATGGTTACACACAGTTTTGTGTGTTGGTCCATTATACTTCCGATGGCAATGTTGTGAGCTTCTTATCCAAGCACATACTATCTATACTGCGGCTGACGCCTAAGTTATTCCAGTCTATCCTTGGAATAGACCCTAAAGACAAATTTCCCATAGGGAATGAACAGATAGAACGAAATTGACATCACTCATCTCTTTGTTATTGTTTTTAGTCAGTCATTTTTATGAGTAGTTCTCGCTAAATTGCAATAATCAGACTATAAAGTTTAAGGTTACGCATTGTTTTGTGTGTTGGCATGTTATATCCGGCCGGTGGAATTTATGAGTTTATAAACTAAACGCAATGCATCAATTAAAGGATTGTATTTATTTTATTTTGATTTGATACCTTGTCTCATTGCAAGTAACAAGTAGCATAGAAAACTAACCTGTTGCCACTTCTTGGTTGTGCAAACCACGTTTTTATATAGATAGTATGTGCTGGGCTGAGAAGCTCACAACATTGCCATCCAAAAGTATAACGGACCAACACAAAACTATAGATAGTATGCGCTTGGCTAAGAAGCTCATAACATTGCCATCCGGAAGTATAACGGACCAACACACAAAACTGTGTGTATCAAATGAACGTTTATAGTCGGGTTCAGTGAGCATTACTCATAAACGCGGATGGCAAAAAACAATAACAAAGACCTGAGTGACGTCAACTTCG
>NC_088367.1:39745570-39748070 GCF_034508935.2 Berghia stephanieae | reverse complement strand
CGAAACACAATCAATAATGCTCATATTCTATATTTTGATCTCCACAGGATGTCCTACTTTGACCCTCCCAAATGGCCGTGTCCGGATTAGGTCCCGGGGGCGCACCATCCAGTTCAGATGTAAACGTGGATTCACAAGAGTAGGCCCTAAAATCGCCATTTGTCAGAGGTCTAATCAATGGAGTCAAAAAACACCGCTTTGTGTTGGTATGTGAGTCTCTTTGTCTGTTTGATATCTTTATGTTGGTATGTGAGTCTCTTTGTCTGTTTGATGTCTTTATGTTGGTATGTGAGTCTCTTTGTCTGAAGTCTTTGTGTTGATATGTGAGTCTCTTTGTCTGTTTGATGTCTTTATGTTGGTATGTGAGTCTCTTTGTCTGTTTGATGTCTTTATGTTGTTATGTGAGTCTCTTTGTCTGTTTGATGTCTTTGTGTTGGTAGGGAGTCACTTTGACTGTTTGATGTCTTTTATGTTGGTATGTGAGTCTCTTTGTCTGATGTCTTTACGTTGGTATGTGAGTCTCTTTGTCTGTTTGATGTCTTTATGTTGGTATGTGAGTCTCTTTGTCTGTTTGATGTCTTTATGTTGGTATGTGAGTCTCTTTGTCTGATATCTTTATGTTGGTATGTGAGTCTCTTTGTCTGATGTCTTTATGTTGGTATGTGAGTCTCTTTGTCTGATGTCTTTATGTTGATATGTGAGTCTCTTTGTCTGATGTCTTAATGTTGGTATGTGAGTCTCTTTGTCTGATGTCTTTATGTTGGTATGTGAGTCTCTTTGTCTGTTTGATGTCTTTATGCTGGTATGTGCGTCTCTTTGTCTGATGTCTTTATGTTGTTATGTGAGTCTCTTTGCCTGATGTCTTTATGTTGGTATGTGAGTATCTTTGTCTGTTTGATGTCTTTATGCTGGTATGTGAGTCTCTTTGTCTGTTTGATGTCTTTGTGTTGGTAGGGAGTCACTTTGTCTGTTTGATGTCTTTATGCTGGTATGTGAGTCTCTTTGTCTGTTTGATGTATTTGTGTTGGTAGGGAGTCACTTTGTCTGTTTGATGTCTTTATGTTGGTATGTGAGTCTCTTTGTCTGATGTCTTTATGTTGGTATGTGAGTCTCTTTGTCTGTTTGATGTCTTTATGTTGGTATGTGAGTCGTTTTGTCTATTTGGTGTCTTTATGTTGGTATGTGAGTCACTTTGTCTGTTTGGTGTCTTTTATGTTGGTATGTGAGTCTCTTTGTCTGGTGTCTTTATGTTGGTACGTGAGTCTCTTTGTCTGTTTGATGTCTTTATGTTGTTATGTGAGTCACTTTGTCTGTTTGATGTCTTTATGTTGGTATGTGAGTCTCGTTGTCTGTTTGATGTCTTTATGTTGGTATGTGAGTCACTTTGTCTGTTTGATGTCTTTATGTTGGTATGTGAGTCTCTTTGTCTGTTTGATGTCTTTATGTTGGTATGTGAGTCTCTTTGTCTGATGTCTTTATGTTGGTATGTGAGTCACTTTGTCTGTTTGATGTCTTTATGTTGGTATGTGAGTCTCTTTGTCTGTTGTCTTTATGTTGGTATGTGAGTCTCTTTGTCTGTTTTTTTTTTTTTTTTTTTTTTTTTTTTTTTTTTTTTTTTTTTTTTTTTTTTTTTTTTTTTTTTTTTTTTTTTTTTTTTTTTTTTTTTTTTTTTTTTTTTTTTTTTTTTTTTTTTTTTTTTTTTTTTTTTTTTTTTATTTGGTATGTGAGTCTCTTTGTTGTTTGATGTCTTTATGTTGGTATGTGAGTCGTTTTGTCTATTTGATGTCTTTATGTTGGTAGGGAGTCACTTTGTCTGTTTGATGTCTTTATGTTGGTATGTGAGTCTCTTTCCGTTTGTCTTTATGTTAGTATGATGTCTTTTATTATTTGATGTCTTTTGTTTAGGATCTTTGTCTTTTGATGTCTTATGTTGGTATGTGAGTCTCTTTGTCTGTTGATATTGATGTCTTTACTTGGTATGTGAGTCTTTTGTTGTTTGATGTCTTTATGTTGGTATGTGAGTCTCTTTGTCTGATGTTTTTATGTTGGTATGTGAGTCTCTTTGTCTGTTTGATGTCTTGGTGTTGGTAGCGAGTCACTTTGTCTGTTTGATGTCTTTATGTTGGTATGTGCGTCTCTTTGTCTGTTTGATGTCTTTATGTTGGTATGTGAGTCTCTTTGTCTGTTTGATGTCTTTATGTTGGTATGTGAGTCGTTTTGTCTATTTGATGTCTTTATGTTGGTAGGGAGTCACTTTGTCTGTTTGATGTCTTTATGTTGGTATGTGAGTCTCTTTGTCTGTTTGATGTCTTTATGTTGGTATGTGAGTCGTTGTGTCTATTTGATGTCTTTATGTTGGTAGGGAGTCACTTTGTCTGTTTGATGTCTTTATGTTGGTATCTGAGTCGTTTTGTCTGTTTGATGTCTTTATGTTGGTATGTGAGTCTCTTTGTGTTTGATGTCTTTATGTTGGTATGTGAGTCGTTGTGTCTATTTGATG
>NC_088367.1:39738070-39743070 GCF_034508935.2 Berghia stephanieae | reverse complement strand
GCATCAAAATTATGCATTACGAACTCTTAGATATTAAATCTTAAAAGAATATGATTTGCTTTTAAAAGGGTGCTCGCACTCGTATACCTTTTGACAAAATGTTATATTCATGCGATTTTCATTCTATTTTAGGATTTTTGCAGCAAAAGGTCTGACACATTTGTGTCGACGTATAATGAGATGCAAGCCTGGTAATCCAAGGGGGTCCCAATAGCTCAGTTGGTAGAGCACTCGCTTCACACACAAAAGGACCGAGATTTTTTTTTCTGATCCCCATGTTTACCCTTGCAGTGAATGGTTAGCTGCGTCTGATAGATCTAGCGGAAAGTAATTTGCGAGAGACTCGCGTCCTATCAAAATGGTAGCAAGCAATTGCTACTGTCCGTTTTACGCTATAGAAACAGGGATAAACTCCGGCTCCATGGCCCTAATGGCTCTTGAGGACTGAAAGACTACTGCTAACCCAAAATCTTATAGGCCCATCGTTGTAATGGAGATACTCTCAAATGAAACGCAACTTATTTTCCAATATAACAATGTTAAATCAAGTTCAGCTATCAGACCTGCTAATATTTACACTGATGTTCATCCTTTCTCCTTTATTACCCCTATGTAATTTCAAAGGGACAAGATTTCGAATAGTTCGACGTATACAAATACGCAAGTCTGACATCCGAACCGCTTATGGGCCTAGTTTAACATTGTTGTAATGGACAGTATTTTGCGTCATTTTTTTTTAATATTTCCATTACAAAATTGAGCCCATTAGGGATTGGGTTATCAGACCTGCAAATTTGTGCACGTCGGAATAGCTCAACTGGTCGACAATCAAACAATTGGAGCGTTTCGATTCGGAGTAGATTCGTAGATTCTATTGAAAGAAGGTGTGGGGCGGGGGTGGGGGGGGGGGGTCGGGTCCTTGTCCTTAAGAAAGTGTTTGGGGAAATGGTACTTTTTTATCCATCTATCTCTCTATCTACTTTCTATCTATCTATCTATACATCTATCCATCTATCCATCTCTCTATATCTATCCATCTATCTATTTATCTATATTCTATCTATCTATCTATCTATCTATCTATCTATCTATCTATATTCTAGCTATCTATCTATCTAACTATCTATCTATCTATCTATCTATCTATCTATCTATATTCTAGCTATCTATCTACCTATCAATCTATTTTACACAACGTTGATTTGACATTTTTGACAATGGGAACAAATTTCTATGGAAAGACATGTCTAGTAAAACAGTCGTTACTGTCTATCTAGACGTTGTGACTAGACCGCTCTCATATCATACAAACAAGGCGTTGGTCTCTGGTGGGTGAAGTGGAAGTTTGTTTTGTTTTTAAGGGTTTTACGGCGCCTGCAACACATTTAGGTTATATCAGCGCCACTGAAGTGGAAGTGTAGTATTCATATGAATTAGCAACGACTCAAACCCACAGCCCTGGATGAAATGAAACTGTCGAGCACCTCATCCAGACATTTCGATGACAAATCTTTTGACGCCTACATCGGACACCTAGACTTAAAATGTGAAAAGGTTTGAACATGACAGTGCCATAAAAAAAAAACAGAAAAAAATGCGATTAAAAAAAAAAGCTTCCTGAAATATCCAGCCCTACCTCGATTGGGGATTGAACCATATCACTTGATTTTTTTTTTAACTTGAGCTTTTATATAGCGCAATATCCACTAAACGTGCTCAAAGCGCTTTACAAAGGGCCCCTGACCAACAGCAACAAATAGAACGAGACATGACGCTTGTTATGCGATTTTTTCCCGACGCTGTTAACGGACATGTACTCATTTTACACCTGACTACGGGGGGAGAATATGAGTAAAGAGTCTTTTCCAAGGACTCAACTATGCGCCGAGAGAAGATCGAACTCAGGACTTTCCGATCCGAAAGCAAGTGTCATACAAGACCACGACAAGACCACATAGCCGCACCATTACCAGTATGACATACAACTTGTCGCTAATCAGAGCAGGCTGTAACATTTATGGTTAGTCTTCAGCAAGCAATTTCTATTATCCGCTTCACACTATAGAAACCGGGATAAACTCCGGCTCCATGGGCCAAATTAAATGGCTCTGTAAGGAATCAGGAAACCTGAGATTCGAACCTAAGTATGGGCAGGCTGATGTTTCAGAGTGTAGTTCTTGTATTATTTTTTTCCCTCTTGTTCTGTCTGGCACTGATTCTGGCACAACATTTCAGATATCTGTCATTCTTCCCATGAACCATCAAGGAATGGAACACTCTCCCACCAGAAATCCTAGATATTACCAACAACGACAAATTTAGGCAGCTATTAAACATTTATCTTTCAACTCAAGACGTTGAACTTGAACTATCCATACACCAGTGCCTGGCGGCACCAACTTACATACTCAGCAGATTAACACTAACACGAGTTTATGCGATACTTTACGAGAGGTTCCTGCGTCCTCTCGTTTGTCTTGTTTTGTTTTGTTTTTTGTTTTTTGTTGGGTTTTTTTTGTTGTTTTTTTTGTTGTTTTTTTTTATTATTTTTTCTTGATTTTGTTTTTTTTTTTTGGGGGGGGGAGGTTATTTTTTTTCAATTGTATATGTTTTTGTTGTGTGTGTGTGTGTGTGTGTGTGTGTGTGTGTGTGTGTGAATATGTGTGTGTTTGTTTCTTTAATGTTTATTATTTATTTTTTTTTGTTCGTTTGTTGTTTTGTTTTGTTTTGTTTTTTCGTTGTTTTTTCTTGGGGTTTTTTAGGGTTTTTTGGTTTTTTTTTTGTTTTTTTTTTTTTTGGTTTTTTTTTTTTAGGGGGGGGGGGTCTCGTTTCGTTTGTGGTTGTTTGTTATTATTGGGGGAAGAGGGAATGATGTTCTTTCAAAGTAAAAAAATGATGCTTATTATAGGGTCCAGATACGAGATCAAAGAATCTCCTTTCTTCCCCCCCCCCCCCCCCCCCCCCCCCAGCCCGTGCCCCTCCTACTTCATCTTCTTCCTTTCCTTCTCCCTTTCTTCAAACTAATATCAATCTTATCATCATCATCATCATCATCATCAATATTATCATCATTCTCATCATCATCACCATCACCATTATTATCATCATCATCATTGTCGTCAATACGGCCGGTGCTGTCATCATCACCATCATCGTTGTCATCACCACTATCCTAATCATCATCATCATCATCATCATCATCATCATCATCATCATCATCATCATCATCATCATCATCATCATCATCATCATCATCATCATCATGATCATCATCACTATCACCATGATCATCATCATCATCATCATCATCATCATCATCATCATCATCATCATCATCATCACCACCATCATCATCATCATCATCATCATCATCATCATCACTATCACCATGACCATCATTACCATTGTCATAATCATAATCACCATTCTTCATCATCATCATCATCATCATCATCATCATCATCATCATCCTGGTTATCGGCATCATCATCATCATCATCATCATTATCAATCATCAGCACATCGTCATTATCTTCCCCTAGGATCTGGCTGTCCCAAACTCGACCTTCCTCCCACAATGATCGCCACCAAACTCTACGGGGGAGGAATGCTACGCTTTACCTGTGCCTCGGACTACACCAGAGAGGGTCCTGAATCCATATACTGCAACGGCAAGGAATGGAACTCAGAACCTCCAACATGTATCAGTAAGGCAACCTTATAACAATGTTCTTATTGTATGTATTCATGTGATCCAAATCTATATTTCATATATCATTTACTTTCAAAGCGTCTGTACGTCTCTCTCTCTCTCTCTCTCTCTCTCTCTCTCTCTCTCTCTCTCTCTCTCTCTCTCTCTCTCTCTCTTTTCTCTTCCTTCCTCAACTAGAAATGGTTGTCCTTATAAGTTTATAGTTATGTCTATCTATCTATCATCTATCTATCTGCCATTTGTCTATCTGTCTCTATCTATCTATCTATCTATCCATCCATATATCTATCTATCTAATTGTATATCTATATATCTATCAATCTGTCATTTGTCTATCTGACTGTCTATCTACCTATCATCTCCCTATCTATCGTCTGTCTATCTATCTATCATCTCCCTATCTATCATATGTCTATCCGTCTCGTCTATCTATCTATTTATCTATCTGTCTATCTACCAGCCTATCTATCCATCTATCGATATATTTACCCGTCTATCTATCTATCTATATTTCTATCTATCTATCTATCTATCTATCTATCTATCTATCTATCTACCCGCCTATCTATCCATCTATCTATCCATCTATCTATCTATATTTCTATATATCTAAGTATCTATCTATCTATCTATCTATCTATCTATCCATCTATCTATCTATATGTCTGTCTGTCTATCTATCTATCTATATATCTATCTATCTATAAGAACCGTAGAATTGTTAAAATTTCTTGTCTCTTTTTATTTTATTTCAATAGTTTTATTTTCTTTTAAAGAATCCTATTGAAATTTCTTAGCCATTTTCTTGCAAGCAGTCAACTGTCATACTTTGGAACACATATACCTATTTAAAATTTGGCCAGAAAACTCGCGAACTGTTTAATCTTATTTTGTTTCCACATGTTTTACATGTTATATTATATTTTCCTTTTTATCCTTCCCTAGTTATTCTTATAATCGACCTCAATAGCGAAATAAGTACAGCACTCGACTCTGTACTTGAGCCTGCAATATTGTTTTAGACTTGCTTTCTAAGATCAGACAAAAAATAACCTTGCGCTTTTCATGCTATGCGTTTAGCCAAACTGCTCACAACATCCGACAGCCGGATAAAACGTACGAACACAAAAAAAAAACGATGTGTAAGCTTAAAAGTTTATAGTCTGATTAATACAATTTAGGAAGAACTAATCATAAACATGGCTGGTTAAAAACAATAACAAGGAGATGAATGACGTAAATTCCGTTCCTTTTATAAGTTTTGAGTAAAAATACTTGTCTTCATTGA
>NC_088367.1:39725570-39733070 GCF_034508935.2 Berghia stephanieae | reverse complement strand
TATTATTATTATTATTATTATTATTATTATTATTATTGTCACTCATCATCATCATCATCATCATCATCATCATCATCATCATCATCATCATCATCATCATCATCATCATCATTATTATTATTATTATTATTATTATTATTATTATTAATGTTATCATTATTATTATTATTATTATTATTATTATTATTATTATTATTATTATTATTATTATTATCATTACTATTATTATTATCATCATCACCATCATCATCATCATCATCATCATCATCATCATCATCATCACTATTATCATCTTCTTTCGTTGCTTTTATTATAACTACTGTTACAATCAACGACAACATCATCAATATCCTGACCATCATAAACATTATTATCACTACGATTGTTACAAGTTTATCGTCTTCTGTCATGTGACAGGTCACTACTTGTTTATCGAGACATCGGCCCCTGCCAAACGAGGACATAGTGCCAAACTCATGTCGCCTAAGTATGCACCAAAAGACGTCGTTGGGGTCTGCATGGATTTCTTCTACCACATGTTTGGGCCCAACAGATATGATGGTGAATATATAAATACGTGAATAAATAAATAGATAAATAAATAGATAAATAAATAAATAAATAAATAATAAATAAATAAATAAATAAATAAATAAATAAACAAGTCAATTATATGTAAGATAAAGTATTTAATTTATGTGCAAAAGTATTTTTATAGTAAAGTTTTTGTGTCGGTGATAAACCTAATAGGGCTTACTGATTTTAAATCAGATTTTATTTTGTTTATTTTTAGTTTATGTATTTATTTATTTCTTCATTTTAAATCATTGTTTTTATATTTGTTTTGTTGTTGTTGTTGCTGTTGTTGTTGTCATTGTTATTGTTGTTGTTGTTGTTGTTGTTGTTGTTCTAGTTGTTGTTTTGTACAATAGATGTAGGCATATGTATATATTATCGACAATAAATAACTTATTCAAATTCGAATAAATAAATAAATAAATAATAAATAAATAAATAAATAAATAAATAAATAAAGTGAATCTCTTGTTAAGGTCCCATTCCAGAGGATGACTGGAATAACCCAGGTGCCAGCCGCAATTTCAGGGCTGCAAAATAACCTAGGGCAGTAGCAGCAGCTTCCAAAAGTGCTCACAATACTACGAGGGCTCTTTCATAATTAACCGAAAAATGCCTGTAAAATCCGCGTTTTTTATGCTATCAACAAAATTCTTGCACGTGTTCATACCTTGACTCGTCCTTATTTCTCTACGTAACAGCCAAGTCTGTCGATACACTTCTGCCAACGCCGCACCATGGAATAGATACCCTCTCGGAAGAAATTTCCGTCAAGGTTTTGTAGCCATTTCCGCACATGGTCAACAAGCTCTTCATCGACATCAAAGCGCTTTCCTGCCAGCTCACGTTTCAGTGGCCCAAAGAGGTGATAATCAGATGGTGCGAGGTCTGGACTGTATGGTGGGTGTGGCAAAATCTCCCATCCATATTTCTCTAGCCAACCTTGCGTCACTCGTGCTGTGTGGGGTGTAGCGTTGTCGTGTTGCAAAATGACCCCGTTGGTCAACTGCCCTGGGCGCTTTCTGCGAATGGCCTCCCTAAGCTTGTCAAGAGTTTAGCAGTACCTTGCAGCATTGATTGTTTCTCCAGGTTGTAATGTTTAGAACAGAATAACACCACGACTGTCCCAGAAAAAAGTTCCCATTATTTTCTTTGCTGACCGCATGACTTTGAATTTCTTCGCGACAGGTGAGGATGGATGTTTCCATGTCATCGAATCTTGCTTTGTTTCTGGGGTGCAATGGTGCAACCAAGTCTCATCACCGGTGACTATGCTGTCAAGAAAAGTCACATCGTACCCTAGAAAGTCTCCGCCGGCGTTGGCAGTATGCCCGTGAACCCTGCGTGAGCTCTTGCTTCTTCTCAAAAGTTCCCTGCAGATGTCCAATCTTTGTTCTTTATGATTGTCTGTCAATTGCTTAGGAACCCATCTTGCGCTGACTTTTCTGTCGCCAAGTTCATCAAATACAATTCTATGTGCAGAAGTTTCCGAAATTTCAAGACTGCTTGCGATTTCATGAAGTTTCAACCTCCTGTCTTGACGAATAAGCTCATCAACTCGCTTCACATTGTCTTCTGACGTCGCAGTTATCGAACGCCCTCTCCCTTCCCTGTCTGTCAAGTCGGAATGGCCGGCTTCAAACAAATTACACCAGTGATAGACTTGTGTACGGCTTATAACATGCTCACCATATACACTCTGAAGTTCTTTATGAATTTCGGTAGGATTCACACTTTTGGCGTTCAAAAAACGCATGACAGCTCTGATTTCCTCCTTTGACCAAGTTTCAAGGTGGGCCGCCATCTTTAAAATCGTCTAGAAATTCATTGTGCAAAATGATGCACTTCATAATTTCTGGGAATATCCATAAGGAAATAAGAAATATCATGTCGTTTACAGAATTAAAAAATCTCCACTGGTTGCTGAGCAATGGGCAATTTTCGGTTATTTCTGAAAGAGCCCTCGTATGTTATGACGATCTATCCAAGACGCAAACTCATTACCGCACTCGTGCACCGTCGCAAATCCGCCCGGAACGTTCAACTAGATGCTCTGCGATTTCGGGCTCTTGGCCACAACGGGTACATGTTTGACAGGTGGCAAGTCCTCATTGATGAAGTGAGCGTGCCGTTAAGCAGGTTCTCGACCGAAACCGATTGGCTGCCACCAGTGACATATATAGTAATAATGATGTCCTAGGCTGCCACCCAATGTCTCCTCTTGCTGGTGGAAAAGCCTGACAACTTCTCCCCACAGCTTCGAGGAGCTGATGTTCCCGCCCCCTCGAGGAATTGAATTTGTCCAAACCGACTTCGATCTAGTATATTATGTAGCTCTGGTCGGAGGTCAGGGAAGGTACCTACGTACAAGGGTTGCTGGGACCTATTTCGGCTCGAAATAGGGGCACCGTCCATTATGCCCTTGAGAGGGGTATCCCTCGAGGCGAATTGCTCAAGACTACACATCGTGAGAGGGGGGGGGGGAATGAGAACGGTATATCTCGGGTATTGATGTTATGTGTTTAGCTAAAATGCTTACAAATTCCGCCAGCCGGAAATAATGAACTAACACTACAAAAACTATGTGTAACCTTAAACGTTTATAGTCTAATTGATATAATTTAGTGAAAACGGATCATTTAAATCACTTGTACCATCTGTGCTACCATGGGTGTGAAGCCTGGACAACGAATGCGGAACTAGAGAGGCGAATCAATGTGTTCGAGAGTAAGAAGAGCACGAAAATCCTACGGGTGTCATATCTTGAACATAGAACTAAGAAAGAGGTTCTTGAAGATGCCGTAAAGCTGGCGGAAAGACAGGAACCATTGTTTACAACAAGATATGAAGTGAATAGAAAAGTGCCAGAAGACAATAGAGAATAAAAAATTTTTCGCGGCGGTGGTGGGGTTTGAACCTGCGACCTTATTGGTACGACAACTCCGCCTGGCAGGTGAGAGCGTGGCTCTACCGTGTGAGCTATCCACGAACACAAAAATATTCGTTTCAAACTCAAAGTCATTACTAGATCCCTCTCTCACCCACTTCTTGAGACCGCCGATTCGTTCGTACACCACCATCGCGAATAATTTTGACCAGCAGTTAAGCTTAATAGCCAATATTCTCAACACAAACATATAACATAGAAACGATTGAGACATTGAGTATGCTCCGGTGTATGGGGTGAATTTTTAATTCAGAAAAGTGAGTGGAGCAGGCACTTATGTTGGTAACAACAAGATATGAAGTGAATAGAAAAGTGCCAGAAGACAATAGAGAATAAAAAATTTTTTCGCGGCGGTGGTGGGGTTTGAACCTGCGACCTTATTGGTACGACAACCCCGCCTGGCAGGTGAGAGCGTGGCTCTACCGTGTGAGCTATCCACGAACACAAAAATATTCGTTTCAAACTCAAAGTCATTACTAGATCCCTCTCTCACCCACTTCTTGAGACCGCCGATTCGTTCGTACACCACCATCGCGAATAATTTTGACCAGCAGTTAAGCTTAATAGCCAATATTCTCAACACAAACATATAACATAGAAACGATTGAGACATTGAGTATGCTCCGGTGTATGGGGTGAATTTTTAATTCAGAAAAGTGAGTGGAGCAGGCACTTATGTTGGTAACAACAAGATATGAAGTGAATAGAAAAGTGCCAGAAGACAATAGAGAATAAAAAATTTTTCGCGGCGGTGGTGGGGTTTGAACCTGCGACCTTATTGGTACGACAACTCCGCCTGGCAGGTGAGAGCGTGGCTCTACCGTGTGAGCTATCCACGAACACAAAAATATTCGTTTCAAACTCAAAGTCATTACTAGATTCTCTATTGTCTTCTGGCACTTTTCTATTCACTTCATATCTTGTTGTACAAATAATGCCTCCACTACTTGTTCTGAATTAAAAATTCACCCCATACACCGGAGCATACTCAATGTCTCAATCGTTTCTATGTTATATGTTTGTGTTGAGAATATTGGCTATTAAGCTTAACTGCTGGTCAAAATTATTCGCGATGGTGGTGTACGAACGAATCGGCGGTCTCAAGAAGTGGTGAGAGAGGGATCTAGTAATGACTTTGAGTTTGAAACGAATATTTTGTGTTCGTGGATAGCTCACACGGTAGAGCCACGCTCTCACCTGCCAGGCGGAGTTGTCGTACCAATAAGGTCGCAGGTTCAAACCCCACCACCGCCGCGAAAAATTTTTTATTCTCTATTGTCTTCTGGCACTTTTCTATTCACTTCATATCTTGTTGTTACCAACATAAGTGCCTGCTCCACTCACTTTTCTGAATTAAAAATTCACCCCATACACCGGAGCATACTCAATGTCTCAATCGTTTCTATGTTATATGTTTGTGTTGAGAATATTGGCTATTAAGCTTAACTGCTTAACTGCTGGTCAAAATTATTCGCGATGGTGGTGTACGAACGAATCGGCGATCTCAAGAAGTGGGTGAGAGAGGGATCTAGTAATGACTTTGAGTTTGAAACGAATATTTTTGTTTTCGTGGATAGCTCACACGGTAGAGCCACGCTCTCACCTGCCAGGCGGAGTTGTCGTACCAATAAGGTCGCAGGTTCAAACCCCACCACCGCCGCGAAAAATTTTTTATTCTCTATTGTCTTCTGGCACTTTTCTATTCACTTCATATCTTGTTGTTACCAACATAAGTGCCTGCTCCACTCACTTTTCTGAATTAAAAATTCGAACCATTGTTTGCAATGGTTAAAAGACGGAAACTTGCATGGTTTGGACATCTGGTGAGACATGACAGTTTGTGCAAGACAGTCATGCAAGGTACGGTAGAAGGTCAAAGAAGAAAAGGAGGACAAAGGAAAAAGTGGCTGTGTAACATCAAGGAATGGAAAGGACGCCAATGAAGGCTGCACCCCGCAAGTCCCACCCGACGACCATCCAATCATGGGAATGAGTGAGTGAGCGATCATTAAATGACTATCTAAAAATCAAAGAGCTGAGTGACGTCAATTTCGTTCCTTCTGTATAGCAAAGACACACTGTGACACACTATCCTAAAAATTTGCAATAAAAAAATAAATCAAGTCAAAGTTATAGATTCCAATATTATTTAGCCTCACAATAATAGCGTAGCCGTCGTGAAATCAAAGCTGGACAAATCCCCCACATTTACACCACATTTACACCACATTTACACCACATTTACACCACATTTACACCACATTTAGAGGTGTCGATCGCCATGAGCAAGTGGAATGTGAGTTGTCGGTAGTGCTCAAGGTTAGAAATGATCCCATTGTTTGAACCATTGAATGCAATTCATAGCTCATTTTCGGTGTGTAATAGGATTCAATAGTCGTAACGTCACTTCCTTCCTAATGACGCATGGTAACTTAGCAACACTGGCTCTAAACTATCGGAACAATGGCGGACGCAGTATGAAATATTTCTCCGGCGAGCATAAAAGCGTATCCAGAGGGGAAAAAAACCCTATAAATTTGATCATGTTTTGACTTTTACACATTATGGTCACAAGACATATGAAAAGTTCTAGCCAGCTTGAAGAATAAAAAGTAATGATTTTCTTCGTTTAGAACCAAGATGGCTGCCGTTGCCGGGCGGCGTGACATCAGACTACTGAATCCAATTATGACGTATTTATTGTGCAGTGTCCGGCCGTAGTCTTCGTAAACTCTTGGCTCGCGAACACGGGGAGAATGCCACAGATGAAAAAAACAAATTAACAGCTATATTTTCGAAACACAGAAAACTATGTGTACCCAATCTATAGAAGGAACGAAGTTGACGTCACTCAACTATTTGTTATTGTTTTAAGACAACCATTTTTATGATCAGTAGTCACTAAATGTTATCAATCAGACTATAAACGCTCGAGGTATGCATAATATTATTGAGCATTGGCCTGCAGATGTTGTGAACATTTTATCTAAACGCAATGCAGCAATATCATTCTGATTTGTGGTGTGCTTCTTACTGACTTGTTCTTACCCTTTCTATACCCCCCCCCCCCCTTCCCCTCCCCCTTTTTTTCCACACACACCCTTCCTGTTTTCAACAGGCGTGGGCATTTTGGAAGTTTGGTTAAAGCCGAGTAGCGTCCCTTTGGATAAGCTGGCGACGGACGACGATGTTATTTCCCTTTTCCGGATGGACGGTAACCAAGGAGACGAATGGCATCGCCAAGAGATTGAGATTCCCCAATCGGCAGAATCATTCCAGGTGAGCTTGACCTTTTTCGGAAAAGCTAGTTTTAGTCAAAACCATGTGGCCCAGTCTAAATATATGCTGGTCGTTAAAAAAGATCATTATCCCCGCTCTTTTAGTCCTAAGAATCTGCCTTTACACCTTGCTACTAAAATAGTTATGCTACCTTATGACTCAATATATAATAATATATGTAACCTATTCATTATTAGTTCCCCGAGGGACTGGTTACATAAACACTTCCAGTGAGGTTGGAACCGGAACAGTAGAAGGTGTGACATGACGGCTTCTGTGCCCTATTGTTTATTGATGCTGTTTATTTCACGCTGTTGAAACTGGGGTAAACTGAAGCACCATCAGCCATTCCACGCTAGAGACTAATTTTTGTGCGGCTATATGGTCTTGTCGTATGACACTCACTTTCGGATCGTAAGGTCCTGGGTTCGAGCCTCGCTCGGTGCATAGTTGAGTCCTTGGAAAAGACTCTTTACTCACATTTTCTCACCGTACTTATGTGTAAAATGAGTACCTGGCCTTCAACAGTGTTGAAAAAATTGTAATATCGCCTAACAGTTGTTTTTGTTTTGTTTTGTTTTGTTTTAATTTGGTTTCGTTATTTTATTTGTGCTTTGATTTTTCTTCTATTTTAAATTTTGTTATTGATCGTTTTTTTGGTTTTTGCTTCCGTTTGGGGAGGATGTCTTTTTGGGGGT
>NC_088367.1:39690570-39720570 GCF_034508935.2 Berghia stephanieae | reverse complement strand
ATAATAATAATAATAATAATAATAATAATAATAAATAATAATATATTTTGATTTTATTTTCTGTTGTATTTTTGTTTCTTTTTTGTTGTTGTTGTTATTTTTTCTGAAATTTATATTTTTTTAAGCAAAACACCTGGACTACTTGCATGATATTAATTATTAAGTTAAAAAAACAAACAGTCTAAACCAGACTACAAAGACACTATATCATGGTCTGGTTTTAAACTGAATCGCTCTATATCGATCTTAGTGTTGATGTCGAATCAAAGCAAATTGTCGTAAAATAAAATATCATTTTTTACTAATTTTTAAACTAATGAAAAAGTATTAGAGAAGCTGAAACTAAATGGTTACTAATTCGTACAATAAGAAAAAGACAAATGCAATTTTTAGGGCACCTAAATCGACATAGATGTATTGAACATCTTGCCCTCACAGGAAAGATAGAAGGTAAAAGGAGTAAAGGTAGACCAAGAAAAACATATTTGAATAGTTTGAACAGCTGGGTGACAAAGAAAGAGAAGAGTATTATTAGTTTTCTAAAGTTATCTGATCAGAGAGATGAATGGCGTAACATGATCACCGATGTCTGGTACAGACTAGGTACTTGAAGAAAAAGAAGAATATTTATCAAATTCTTTCAAAATGTTATTGTGTTGGGGGTGAACGTGTTGCTTGAAATTGTGAGTTACAATAAATGTTCAATTCGGGGGTCTCAATAGTTCAGTTACTAGCGTACTCGCTTCACACGCAAATGACCGAGATCGATTCTGTGTGCAGTCGAGATTTTTTCTGATCCTCCCTGATCCATCCAGAAGTGATTGAGTAGCTGGGTCTCTTAGATCTGGCCGAAAGTACTTTGCAATAGACTAGCATCCTATCATAAGGATAGCAAGCAATTGCTATTGTCCGCATCACGCTATAGAACCGGGATAAACTCAGGCTCCGTGGGCCTAATGGCTCTGAAGGACTACTTATAAATGTGGGTTTAGTTCCTTAGACTTTTTTTAAAGTTAAATTTCTAAATTTGATCATTTTGCCTTAAAACGTATTTCTCTTCATCGGGTTCTTTCCAACATGACACCATATTGACACAGTGGGTCATATAGATGTATATGGGAAATGGGACTTTAGTATGATGTCAATATGGGAGGGATGTGGATATACGCTAGGTCGATATCTCTGAGCTGTATTGTATTTCATTTCAGATTCCACAACAATCATAACGTCACCGACGGAGCGACCGGACACAATTCCAACCACTACCACAACCACCACCGACGCCCAACCAGAGACCACAAAAGCAAAGAGACAAACAACAACAGCAACACCGACGTCGTCTCCTGATACAACCAGAAGAAGGCTTACCACGTCAACTACCACTACCACCCGACAACCAACAACAAAGCGCCGTATAAGAACCACAACTACTACATCACAACCAACCACAAGACGACGAAGAACGACATCAACTACATCACAACCAACCACAAGACGACGAAGAACTACATCAACTACATCACAACCAACGACTAAGCGTCGAAGAACTACCACGACTCCATCAATCACCCAATGGGTACGGAAGCAAAGTACGACTATGCCTTGGAGTAGGTTTAGAACCAATACACCCTGGATGAGAAGGAGAAGCACCACAATTTCGCCACAAACTTGGACGAGACGGAGAACAACCACCACTACATTGAAACCATTCACAATGAGGAGGAAAACAACTTCCACGGCGACACCGCTGGTGTTGACAAGGGGAAGGACAACAACAACCCTTTTTTCTCAGATATGGACAAGGCAAAGAACTACGACCACCACTGCTGAAGAACAAAATAATTTGACAAAAAGAACATCTGAATCTAATCGTGAACGCTCAAGCACTCCAACAACTATGTCTGCTCTGTCACCTTTGTTTCATCCGTTGCACACAGCCCCATCAATCCAACCAAAGTTGTCGCCAATGCCGCCATTGCCGTCCATAAGTGTGAAAACCACAGCACAAACATTAGAACAAAGAACATGGCAGACATCAGAAGCAAGAACGGAAACAAATGAACTTATTTCAACGAACGGAAACACTAGTGATAAAACCAACGATACCTACAATGGCGGAGGTGTCGGTGTGGGAAAAAGTAAAGAAAGGCCAAACTCGTCCGCTTCTCCGTCCCAACAATTAATTCCTTTGATTGCCGGCGTTGCAGCAGCGGTGGTGCTCGTGGCAATTGTGGTTGCGGTTCTCGCCTACAAATGGTCAAAGAAACAACGAATGAAAGAAGAGAAGGAAATGGATGATCAAATGAACATTATCTCAGATTATGTGGAAACAAGTCTAAGTCGTTAATCGTTATTTTTATTCCTATAAAGAATTTGATGACATCATCATGTAAATATTATTTGGAGTGAAAGTACTGGCTGTATGGATGAGAGTAGGAGAGATTGATGTACGTTAATGGAAGTAAATACACCATCCATTTTTGTTTTATTGGTTTTCCGTAATTTTCTCTTTTTTTTCGAAAACGGTGCCGAAATAATTATTTTATAAAACCTTCTGTGAAGGCTCTACACATTATGCTACGAGCTACGTTCAATGAAGCTTCAGTTGCATCGCTGTTTCTGCTCTCTTGGTGAAAACGGTGAATACATTTAGATTAATAATCGTCTAAGGATTCATGAGGGAATATAGCTATTCCATCAAACAATCGTCTGACGTCAACAGGACTCACCCATGTTGTCCAAAGTGGGCAAATTGGGAGGGAGGGGGAATGATCTTGCTCAAGGGGAAAAACGTGCCTGAAGCAGGCCCCGAAACCATATCTTCCGGGTCACCATGCTATGCTTTGACCGCTCGGCCACTTGACCCGCCGTTAAAGAGTGAACTAATCAACTAAGATTAAAAGCACAAGACACACCAGGGCTTTCTATAATGTGAACATCAGGTGTTGAGTAAAATGGACAGGGATGGCAGTCTGAGATCCGATGGATGGTCAGGATGCAGGATTACTGTCTTGTCTATGACTGTGTGAGGATATTGAAATTTTAAACTTAATAGAAACAATTGCTAAATGCATATTCCTTTCAGTTTTATATGTAATACTCAGAAGACAATTATTGGTGTCAAAGGGTCCAATGTTAAATATCAATGCTTTCCAGAATTGGATCCTATTTTCTTAGTGATTACTTTTAAGGGGCTCTAACGATGACACACCTAGATGCAATGGGCGTGACAGTGGATTAAGATAACTGCAAGGTTGACATTCTAGGGCCACTACTAAATTTTCCAATTTCATTCTGATTGAAATTTAGAAACCAGGGGTCTTTTTTGAGATTGTCCTTCTTTGAGATTAAAGTTTTTCCTGATGTTTTCTGGGGGGGGGGGGGTTCCATTTTTAATTATTTGGGCCTTTATTTCTTTTAGATATTTGGGATCATCAGAGAAGTACAGATAATTACAATTAGAAATAATCAAGACACGGGCAGCTCGATTTGTTTGCAACGACTGTAATTGACAAACTTGAGTGTTTAAAATGTTGGATGGAATCGCTCAACTGTAACCCCCTTAGCCAATTAGGTCAAAACCATTGTCTTACTTTCTTCCATATAAATTATATATGAAAAAGTTGCTTTACCATCAGATCAATTTCAGACCAACCAGAAACCGCAACAATACCGTTATCAAATGCAGATAAATTGGCCATTCCGCGCACTATCGGAAACGAGAATGTTCTTCCAAGAAAGATAATCGCGTTTTAAAATATTTAATAATTCACATTTCTTTTATCCAATGATACAGCATTTATATAAATAAAGAGAGCTTTATATACCGTCAGTCGAATGTTTAAACTGAGATACATTGAAAATTAGAAATACAGAATTTCCTCTTGATTATTGTTGTAATTGAAACTGCAAACCTCCAACTGCAGAAATAAAGGGCAGCCGAAAATAAGTGAGCAGCGTTTTTCTTAGATATTTCCGCCTTCTCGTGGATTTTGGGGAAAAAAATTAACTCAAACTTTTGAATCAATATGTTTTCAATTTACATAAAACTTGGAAAGGCTTGATTCCATATTCCAGATATTTTCATTTTTAACACCCATATTATACAACTCAGAAATAATCATCACGTAACATAAATACGCTGTCGTATATCAATGAGGAGACAATGTAAGCACTCTCCGTGATAAGATCTAACTAGAATTCATATAATTTTCAAGTATGAGACCGATGAGGCACAACGAGTCTGTGCCACCATAACGCTTTTTATGTAATTAATTCATGTGAATTGATTTATTTGAAACCAATTCAAAATATTTTCTTCAACTGTTTATTTATATCCCAAATGAATAATCAATCGGTATGTTATCTATAAATCAATCTTTCAAGTTATCTACCTATCAATCAATCAATCGATCAATCAATCGATCAAGAGAAAGAGTGGAGGAGATTATTTATTTTGGTTTTGTTGTTGATGTTGCTGTCGTTTGAAATAAATAATTTACGTACATCTAATTTCAATGTATCACTTCATTTTTTTTCTTCTTGGAACGATTGAAGGATGAAAATGTTGCCATGATACCCGACAATAACACTATGCAGAGCTGTCTACTAATACAAAAATTCGTAAAAATATGAGTTTTTGGCCTTAAGAGCAGAAACAAAAAGACATTTTTTCATTTAATACAGTGTGTTAACAAGAAAAGTTTGGTGACAGAAAGCATCTAGTCAGGGTTTTGAAGGTATACTTAATATACTAAGGGTAAAACATTAACTCGTAAAGTTAATTACAGTGACTTCTATTTATTCCCTCTGAAAACTACGAATTTTAAGTTTCAATTGAGCAAGTTACTTAATACCAGCCACCGTATCTGGATAAAAATAACAAATAATCACACCCAACCCACAGAACCAGAAATATTGTCAAATTGTTTTCTGAAAACTTGGGGTGGGTCGACCTTCGCTCCTTTCTAGTCATTCATCTAATTGTTAGTTCTCAAATAACCCGACTGACTCAATCAGATTATATATTACTTGTTAATATATAAATCATCTCTGTCGATGTGCATGACTTAACTTACTTGACTTATTCCCTTATCTCCCTTCGTGGAGAATAGGGCCGTGAACACATCTTCTCCAGACTGTCCTGACGCATGCAGCATTCCAAGCCTCGGTCCGGGATGGAAATCTGATTTAGCTTTTCCTTTTCAACTGTCCTCTTCCGTGTTTCTTTTCGTCTTCCTCTCTCCTCCTTGCTGTCAGGTGTCCATGTTAGAGCAGTACGAGATAGAGTATATGTTTGTTTGTTTGTTTGTTTGCAGTTTTGTTTGGAGGGTGGGGGGGAGTGTTGTTGTTGGATTTTTTGTTTGTTTGGTTTTTTTTTCAGCATTCCTAGGATATGTCCTATCATGTACATAGAACAAAAATCATGTAACTTTTTGATGGTCTGTCATGCAGCGTGGCTCAGCGGTACAGTCTTTGCTTCGTACACAAAAGACTACACGCCTCTTTGTGGGGCCTTGAGCAAGTCACCTCGCCTTAGCTCACTATGGGTGGTGCACAGCGGCTGACGCCTGAGTAGTTCCAGTCTTCCCTTGGAATAGACCCTAAAGACAAATTTTCCCTTGGGGGGAATAAAGGGAATTTTATTTATTTATTTTTAAAATTCGCAATATTGCTCAAAAGTTTGATATTTAGCAGGTAGTTTGTTGCATAGGCTGAATATATTTGGGGGGGGGGGGAATGAATAAATTATACGACAATCAACATTAAAAGTTGAGTGCAGCGACCGTCTAGCTTGTAAAATGGAGAGAAAGATAAAGGGAGTAAATGTGACTCATAAATAAGGGAACAACACAAAGTTGTATTTTACATTTGATATTGATCTTCTAGTATATACATGTATCTCTATTATACAATGTTTTTATTTTAAACCCAAGTCCATAATTCATGATTGGGTAACCATTCTTATCATTTCCTGAGTGTTGTGTGCATTCGATATACCACTTATGAACGGGAAAAGCCAAAAAGTGTACTAGAATCCTAGCATGCCGAAATTCAATGTTCAGGAGAGGTAACCAATACATACCATATTCTTCCAGTATTATTTCCTGCCTTACTTCCCTTACCATCGATCCCACTCGTCGGTGATTATCAAATGCTTTTCATGCATTACAAGCGAGTGCTGCTGAGTGTCGAAATCCAACGAAATCTACTCCCTTGCAATTACAGTGGAACCTCTGTATAACAGTGGTGAGATCAGCCTACTATCACTGTTATAACCGAGTCCTAATATAGCCGAATTTTGACCACTGAACAGGATAGAATCATTTCTGAGAGACAGATGCCAACAAGTAATTGTAGGAGGTTAAACCTCTTATATAGGCCAAGTAACTACAGGAGTCCCCCAAGGATCGATTCTAGGTCATTTGCTTTTTCTTGTTTTCATTAACGACCTCCCTGATGGCTTAACATCTACAGTACGTCTATTTGCACTGCACTCTACAAGAACGTCCACTCGTAGAAATAGAATCGAACTAAACAAGGACTTGGCAAAACTGGAAGCTTGGGAGAAGTCATGGCTTTATGAGCTCCAATGTGAGCAAGTGAAGCGTTCTGGCGATATCAAACAAAAACAAAAACACCTGTAAACTACGAGTACCACCTTCGTGGCCAAAAATTAAAGTCGAATCTTCTAGATATATTGGACCAAATCTTACCCACATCCTCAAATCGAAAGCACATATCTTAAATATAACATCACAGACAAAACAAGCGTTTAAAAAAAATACACGAAACCTGGGTGGTTTTCCCGTCAAAACTCAGACGTGATAACAGGAAGTCTCCCAGTGTGTTCCTCATCCTGCATGTCAAATCTCCAACCGTCAACTTCCCTGACCCACCTTCTAACAGTAACAGGCTGGATTGTGAAGGATCATCGTGCTCGAAAACTTTGCAAAGATCTCCATGTATTTCAACCAAAACGTAACTATGATTTCAACAGCAGACTTGTCGAGAAGAGTTGAAAATTTGATGACAACCCGAACATCGTAACATGAGAAGGTTGCATCAATGTTTTGCTCTGACACTTTCCTTTGATCACGATTGGACAAGGAGCAAGAGTACAACAAACTTGCCACGTCACTGCTCTATGACACGACAGCCAATATGCTTGAAATTTGGCATCGAGATTTCTTAGACGTCATATTGTCACAAATTTCGGTAGTTCTGGGTTGCTTATTAGCGAAGTTATTGAAGTGGGCAACTTAATTCTGAAACATAATGCTAACTCTCTTGACCATGCTACGTAGAGCTAAATTTCTATTTTATACAGCACAAGTCTGTTTGGCGTCCTTTTTGTACATACTTACTCTTATCCGTCACTGCCTTTAGTCAGGTAGTGTTACAATATGTATAGAGTACTTAGCTTAGGACACAAACTCTCGAGTGTCAGTTATCTAGTTACTGCTCGTACTTAATATTGTTTAATTCTGTTTTATACAAGAGAACCCCCGACCCCACAACTGAGAGCATAAAACATGGGTTATCTTATACTTATACACATAGAGAAAAAAATTAGAGAATGATTTACAAGAAAGGCTCACTCAAAGCTATGACCGCGTCCCTCACATCAACGGATTCCAGCAAAGGCCCTCCCTGAAACAAAAGGAATCCCATTCTAGCACATTGTCAATATCAAACATAAAAGGACAGCTGATATGGGGGGGGGGATAGATGATATTAAACAAATAGAAGCCCGAACACGTAGAGAAAAAGAGGGAATCCTTGAACAATTCCCTCACTGTACTCATGGCAAAGGTGAAAAAGAAGTACCTGGTAGGTAACAGCGTTGTCTCCATTGACAATCATTGCAATAGCGCCTTTCAGGCGTCATGTCTCGTCCCACATGTTAAGTGTAGCTGTTTACTTGGAACCCTTTGTTCAACATTTACAGCACAATTAGTGGATAATTCGTTTGGTGGGTATTGTGCTGTATAAATGCTCTTTTTCAAAAATAAAAGTTCGTGTTGTTTTGTTTTTGTCTGTTTGTGTTTTGTCTTTTTTATGAAAGAAAGGACTAGATTATAATGAAAATAATATTGAAACACAAGGTCAGGAGTCCATGTAAAAAATGATGCTTACGGGAAAGCCGTCAATCCATGTAATATAAATTCATGATCAGAAATAAACACATCACTCGGCACACAATCTTAAACACATCTGGTTAAATTAAATAAATGTTAGAAAACCATTTGTACATACACATATAAAATAACAAATACTTGAGAATCGAGCATTGAAGTGATTGTGAAGGTTTTGACAAATGGATTTATTAGAGACATTTTTTGGTGTATTTCAGTGCCCTCAATTAGACACTGTTATTTGTTTTTAAGGGTTGTACTTAATTGTACGACGCTTGCAACACATTTAGGTCATTTCAGCGCCAGTAAAAAGGAAGAAAATGGGATAGTCAAAAAGTTCTAGACATAATTAAAAGACATTGGGAAAAGTCAGACTCGTATATTCCAAGAGCATATTATCATCATTGTGCATAAAGAGATCACCTAAAAGCCTCATTCTGACACAGGCGCAGCTCCCCACAAAAGAAGAATACACTCAAACGTTAGCAAATAATATGTTGTTTTTTTTTCTTCAAATTTAATTACAGTAAATAACAGAGAGATGATTTACAAGGGAAAAAAATATCCAAAAACTGTAACCATACATTCAACTGTTTCCCTCCCAGCCGAGGACCTCGGCCATGGTCAGGAGAAAACCAATTAATCTCATTCCAAGACAAAGACAGAGAGCGATTGGAAAGCATTTGAAGGGTGATACAAGACACTGTAACTACCTCCCTGCCCACTGTGAGAGGTCAAAAATCGCACCCAGAATTTACCACTTATTTCATTATTTCATGTCAATAACGGACATTGCCATAAGTTACAAAGGAAGAAACTTTAAACCCTTTTCAGAACTATGGCAAATCAAAAATAACATTTAAGGAAGAAAAATGTGTTTTTGAATATACCAATAAATTCAATAAACATAAATGAATATTATATGATCTTTAAAAAAAATAAACCAAACACTGAACGTTTCAGGCTCGACACTGAACGTTTCAGGCTCAAAACCTTTCTTCAGCCAACAACAACAACAACAACAAACATAAAAACAATTAAAACATAAATACATTACGTAGGTTTTTAATTTAGTAACGACAAGCCATTTTTAGACTCGTATGTCCTAGACCAAAAGAATCGTTTTTAATTCCCTTTTCTTAATTTTTTTACGAATTTAAAATAATTCCACTTATTAAGAAAGGTATGCACCTTCTAAGTTGGTAAATAGTTCAAATAGAACCTGCCATTTCCTGGCAAAGACATCCAGGAGTTTCCTATAAGCATAAATTTTGAGTGAGATCACAAAAGCAACAAAAATCTAAACATTTATTTACGTTAATTTCAACCATAATGAAATTTTATATATTTCTTAAAAATCCTTTACATTCCCATAACTTGCCTAAAAATAAGACCACCAAAAGTCCTGCATTCCTATACTGGCCATGAAAAAAAACAAAGACCACCATCTAAAAGCTGAAGCTACAGTTGAAAACACAAACACACATACACACTCATTGTTTCTGTATCCGTGTGATTTCAGTTAAATAGAGCCTGTTTCACTCTATAAAAACCATGATAAATTCCAGATCCATGGGCTTAATGGCTTTGAAAGACTACTTAGACAGCCAGAGAGGTCATATGCTCTCACTAAATTCTCCCAAAACATAAATAAAAATAAACTAAATACATAAATAAAATCCCCTTTATTCATCCCATAGGGGAAATTTGTCTCTAGGGTTCCAAGGAAAGACTGGAATAACCCAGGCGTCAGCCGCAGTGCAGTGCTGCAAATTGAGCTAGGGCGAGGTGACTTGCTCAAGGCCACACAGCGCAGCGGGGGGGGGGGGTTGATGGAACTCGTTACCTTTCGGGTACGAATCAAAGACCGCACAGTTGAGCCATGCTGCCCCATTATATCATCAGCAGTCATGCAGAGGGCGACAAGAATAGGCAATGGCAAACCATTCTTGTAACTTTGCCGAGTTAACTGCATGAATAAGTCCAAAAAGTTAAACGGTGACAGCGTAAAGGGGAGCATGTTTTCATGGAAGACTGCTGCCTCGCTCGGTTGGGAGCGTGATGTTCGTCAGGTCACACCGAACCGTCAGCCAATTACTAGGCGAAATAAATTTAACAAATGTGACAAAACCAAAATTGGGACATGGAATGTCAGGACCTGTGCCCAAAAAGGAAAACTAAACAACATTCTAAAAGAAATGAAACGGCTCCAAATAAATATTCTTGGCCTGGCAGAGATGAGATGGAAAGAGCAGGGAACCATGTCAAAACAAGAAAACAACACGACATATAAGATCATATGGAGTGGTGGAACCTCTTTCCAAAAAGGAGTAGGGATGATCTTAGACCAAAAATCAACCAAATTTTACAAAGGGCACGTAGCAATCTCAGACAGAGTTTTGCTGGTTAAGCTAAGAGGACCTGTAGTTGACACCAATATTATTCAAGTTTATGCACCAACAGAAGAGGCGACAGATGCAGATATGACAGAGTTTTACCATTCACTAGACAAAGCAAAACGAATGTGTAAATCACAAGAAGTCCTTATGGTAATGGGGGACCTAAATGCTAAGATTGGCAGAGGCAGAGATGGTGACATAATCGGACCACATGGACTCGGAGACAGAAATGAACGAGGAAACATCTGGGCAGATTGGTGTAGAACAAATAAATTAATGATTTCAAACACCTGGTTTCAACAACACCCAAGAAGAACCTGGACATGGCAATCACCAGGGGACAGAGCAAGGAACCAGATAGACTTTATAGCAGTATCATCAAGATTCAGAAATGGCATATTAAATTGCAAAACCTATCCAGGCGCCGATGTAGACAGTGACCATGTCCCAGTTGTTTGTACAGTAAGGATAAAGTTTAAAGCTATTCAGAGAACAGCTGGTAGAATAAAGAGGGATTACAGGTTATGCAAAGACAATGGCATACAAACAAAAATGAGAGAAGAATTTGAAAATGCACTCATGATACAAAGCCAAAGTGAACCTGATAACGAAAAATGTGAAAAACAATTTGATATATTCCAAAAGTGTGTCAAAGCAACTGCAGAAAAGCATTTACCAATAGCTCAAATAAACAGCAAAAAGGAATGGATGACAAATGAAATTCTAAACCTATTTGAAGAAAGACGAAAATGCAACAGAGGGTCTGCAGAATACCAAACATTGAACAACCACATTAAATCCAAATGCATCGAGGCACACGAGAACTATCTAGACTGGAAATGCTGCGAAATCGAAAGAGAATACAAACCCAACCCCCAACAAGCTCACCAAAGAATAAAAGAACTATCAGGGAAAAGGAAAAGCAAAGCAGCAGGAAGTTGTATCCAAAACAAACAAGGGGAACTGCTATTTGAAGAACAACATATAGAAAGCCGATGGGTAGAATACATAGGCGAACTGTACAATGATCCAAATAGAAATGAACCACCACTGAAATTCAAAGAACCATTAAGCGGACCAAACATCACCAAAAGTGAAATTGAACATGCCATGGAACGAATGAGGGATGGTAAAGCAACAGGCCCTGATGAAATATCTGTAGAGGTATTAAAAAGCCTAGGAGATCTAGCAATTGATGAACTTCACATATTATTCAACAATATATACAATACTGGGAAAATTCCAGAAGATCTCTGTAACTCTATTTTCATAGCAATACCAAAGAAAGCAGGTGCAGTCAGATGCGAAAATTTTAGAACTATAAGTTTAATAAGCCACATCAGCAAAAATACTGTTGCGTATAATTATCAACAGGCTAAGGAATAAGATTAACCCCGAAATCGCAGAAGAACAATATGGATTCCAACCTGACAGAGGGACAAGGAAGCAATATACCTCCTCCGTGTTTTAAGTGAAAGAGCTATACAGGTTCAGACCCCACTATACCTCTGTTTTGTCGACTACAAAAAAGCTTTTGATAGAGTACGCCACGAAGAAATACTAAAACAACTGCACTCCATTGGCGCTGATGAGAAAGACCTCAGACTCATGCAAACATTATACTACACCCAGCAGGCATCTATCAAAATCGGAAACTCTACAGGAAATTCCATTCCTATTAAGAAAGGAGTCCGTCAAGGGTGTGTTGCCTCACCAGATCTGTTTAATCTATACCAAGAAACAATCATGAGGGGCATAAATAATATGGAGGGAATAAAAGTAGGAGGTCACAACATAAATAATATAAGATACGCAGACGATACGGTACTCATTGCAACATCAGAAATCCAACTTCAAAAGATTGTTGACAAAGTGGTAGTAGATAGTGAAGCCAAGGGAATGGAAGTGAATATCACCAAAACGGAATGCATGGTAATACAGAAAAACCCCAAAAACAACAACACCTGCAATATAACGATTCACGGCGAGCAACTTACCAACGTAGAAAGTTTTAAATACCTAGGTTCAATAGTGACAACAGATGGAAGATGTAACCGAGACATACGAGCAAGAATAACTCAAGCCAAACAGGCCTTCATGGACCTGGGAAACATTTTGAAAAACAAACAGATGTCGTTCGGGATTAGATTCCGAGTCTTGAAGTGCTACGTGTGGCCAATCTTGTTATACGGATGCGAAAGCTGGACTACAAATGCAGAAACACAAAAGAACATTGAAGCTTTTGAAATGTGGTGCTTGAGAAGGATGCAGAGAATATCGTATACTGCACACAAAACGAACGAAGAAGTGCTAAAACAAACATACCAACAAAGGAAACTAATGCCCTTAATAGTGGATCGACAACTATCCTTTTTCGGACACATAGTAAGGAAAGATAAGAATGAATACCTGGCAAGTTGTGGAAAAATACCTGGTAAACGCGCCCGGGGGAGACAAAGAAAAACACTCATAGACCAACTGAAGGGCTTCACCAACCTAACAATCCAAGAGCTGTTTGAAAAAGCAAGAGACAGGGAGGAATGGAGAGAGATAATTCATGCAGTATCCGAAGCCTGGACCAGGCATGGAACCTAGAAGAAGAAGTCATGGTTAAATACATGGAATGGCAGACCAAGCGAGTGTTTTACTGGACCATTACGGTATGCATGTATAATTCTAAAATACACTTCTTTCTTCTATATACACATTTTCTTTCTGTGTCATTCCAAGTTCTGTTTTCATTTATGTTTGTCAATACTGTCACGTCTTGTTTCTTCCATCTCTCTCCCTGGAGCCATCCTGCAGCAGGTGAGCAGGTCTGTACGTCAAAACACCTCTGTCATCCACATACTGAAGTAAGGGGTTAGGGTGAGTGTTGTCTAGGCTGCCTAAAGATGTGTACCTGCAACGAATGGAAAAAAAAAAGGGGGTGGGGGGTTGAAGAGAAGAGTCAGAAGTTATAGAAAGAACTTCAAATCAGTAAGAAAATCTATATTTACTAAATTTGTAAATTAGTAAATTTGTGTGATCCAATACTTTAGTTGAGAATTAAAATTATTAATACACAATGACAAACGAAAATTGAGTTTTTATATACACAACGATAAACAACACTTGAGTTTTTAAGTACATAATAATAAACAAAATTTGGGTTTTCATATATACAGTGACAAACAAAAATTGAGTTTTTATATATACAATGACAAACAAAATTTGAGTTTTGATTTGCATAGTTGTGGGATACCTGAGTACCCAAATATCAGTATTCGATTACGTTATTTCAAGAATAAAAAGAATCACTTCGATTCCAAAATGGCTGACTATTGTTGACGTTTTCTACTTAACAAATTATCATTAGCAATCTACAATACACTACAAATGGCGACGAGCATCTAGAACCCAGATAAGTGCAATAACGTTTACATGTATTTTCATTCTACCAAGCCATACATTCTATTGACAGACTACTACCAACTATTGAGCTTGCATTCTCCAGTCTTGTACGTGTACATACCAACATGCCAAGACCTGACACCTTCAACGAAGGACTAGAGTCCTTCACAAACTATAAAGAAAGACTGGATGCGTTTTTTGTTGCAAACGACATTACCGAACAGAAACAAACAGCAACTCTGCTATCATCCATCGGGGCTAAAACGTACAACACACTACGATGTTTGACGTCACCCGACCTTCCCTTTAGTAAAAGTTACGAAGAACTTTGCAAACTGCTGTCCAACCATTACTGCCCCCCTCCACTTGAGATAGTTGAAAGATTCAAGTTTCATAAACGCAGTCAAGCGATGGACGAATCTCTTCCTGATTTTTTAGCATCCATAAAACGGTTGGCTGAACACTGCAAATTCGGAGACAATTTAAAAATGTCTCTGCGTGACAGATTTGTTTGCGGAATACGCGATGAAACCATACAAAAGAGACTCTTGCAAGAGCCAAATCTCACTTTAGAATCTGCAACAGCTTTGTCACTTCCAATGGAAACTGCCCAGCGAGATGCAGCGGAAATCCACACAACAACATCCGGCAAATCAACAGCTGATCTCAACATTATAAAAACAAATCAGCCTTTACCTACTAACAGAAGACATAACTCACAAACATACCCACCGTGCCAATCATGTGGGAAAAATAACCACAGGAGAGCCGACTGCTACCTCCGTGATGCAGTGTGTAAGTCATGCAACAAACAAGGACACATTCAGAGAGTGTGTCAGGCCAGGAAGGGCAGCCAACAACAGAGGAGAAGAGGAGACAGAACCTCACAATCCCGACAAGTTCACGAGCTAGATGAAGACAATGTTTCCGAAGATAATTTTACACTGGAAATGTTTCACATGGAAGGAAACACACCAAAAATAAAGGTAGACTTGCAAATCAATAATATTCCTACAAAAATGGAAGTTGACACAGGATCTGCTGTTTCAGTGATGACGAAGAGGGACTTCACAAAAACATTCAAAACCTTCCCAAATTTGGAAAAGACAGCTGTTCGTCTGAAAACATACACAGGTGAAACCATTATTCCACTGGGAAAAATTTCAGTTCATGTAGAACTCAACAATCAGAAGAAAATACTTCCACTCCTTATACTTGACAAAGGCAGCAATCCTATTTTGGGAAGAAACTGGTTGGCCGCTATAAAACTGAACTGGCAGAGCATACATCAGATGACGACACCTAAAGATAGATTCAATACAGAAAAATTGAAAGCTCAGTTTCAAGATATATTTTCAGATGGAATTGGAAAAATAAAAGGAATAGAGGCAACACTTCATCTAAAAGAGGGAGCCCTTCCCAAATTCCACAAAGCCAGACCAGTGCCGTACGCCTTAAAACAAAAAGTTGAGAAAGAACTAGACAACTTAGAAGAACAAGGGATAATCACAAAAATTGCAACCTCGGATTGGGCCACACCTATCGTACCCGTATTGAAAAGCAATGGAACAGTGAGAATATGTGGTGACTTCAAGGTAACAGTCAACCCAGCACTTAACACAGAGCAATACACAATGCCAAAAAGGAAGACATGTTAGCTACTTTGGAACAAGGTCAAACATTCTCTAAAATTGATCTGAGACAAGCATACCTTCAGCTCCCTTTAGACAGCGCGTCACAAAAAGTAACAACAATCAACACGTCAAAAGGACTGTATTCCTTCAACCGTTTAGCGTTTGGTATTTCTTCGTCACCAGCAATTTGGCAAAAGACAATAGACACAATCCTCCAGGGAACACCCGGAGTTCAATGCAACCAAGATGACATGATAGTCACAGGGAAAACAAACGATGAACACTGGCAAAATCTGCTACTAGTCCTAGCTAGACTTCAAGAGTATGGACTGAAGGTCAATCTTGAAAAATGCCAATTCTTCCAAGACGAAGTTATCTTTTGCGGTGTCAAA
The DNA here is from genome assembly GCF_034508935.2 of Berghia stephanieae. Lineage (NCBI taxonomy): Eukaryota > Metazoa > Mollusca > Gastropoda > Nudibranchia > Aeolidiidae > Berghia > Berghia stephanieae. The sequence goes on along the minus strand of NC_088367.1, from coordinate 39,704,614 downwards.
ATAACCAAAAATGGCTTGCACAAAACCGAAAACAAGGTCAAGGCCATCATCGACGCACCACAGCCAACAAACAAAACACAACTCAGATCATTCCTCGGGCTTGTAAATTATTACCACAAGTGGCTGGAAAATGTAGCTCAAATTGCGAAGCCACTGTACAATCTTCTACAGGATAACACAAAATTTGAATGGTCAACTGAAGCTGATCATGCTTTCATTCAAATAAAAACAATGATCGCTTCGGACAAAGTCCTCATGCGCTACGACCCCGATCGACCATTGCGACTCGCCTGTGACGCTTCACCATACGGCATCGGCGGCGTTCTCTCGCACATCACACCAGAAGGCGACGAAAGACCTATTGCATACGCCTCAAGAACCCTCAATAAGGCAGAACAGAATTACTCCCAACTAGACAGAGAAGCTCTAGCTATCACATGGGGTGTTAAAAAGTTCTTCAATTATGTATGTGGCAGGCACTTTACACTAATCACTGACCATCAGCCACTCAAATACATCTTCTCGCCCACAAAACCAGTCCCTGCAATGTCTGCAGCCAGACAACAGAGATATGCAATTTTCCTTTCAGCCTTCGACTACTCAATCGAATACAGGAACTCCAAGTCAAACGCTAATGCAGACGGATTTTCACGATTGCCTTTACCCACCACAAACTCAAGTCAAGAAGCCGATTCAGCAGATGAACTATTCTATACAGAAGTAATAGAGTCCTTACCAGTCAACGCAGCAAACGTTGCCAAAGAATCACGCCACGACAAAACACTGTCACAAGTCATACATTACGTCCAAACTGACAGATGGCCAAACACAGTCAACGAAGAACTGAAACCTTACTTCAACAAACAAAACGAACTGTCAGTGCAACAAAACTGTCTCTTTTGGGGATATAGACTCATCCCTCCACAAAAACTGCATGCAAAAATCTTAAGTGTTCTTCATGAAGGACACATTGGTATAGTCAAAATGAAAAACTTGGCTAGGGGATACTTCTGGTGGCCTGCTATTGACAAACAAATCGAGGCAACTACAAAAGGGTGCCCTGGTTGTGCTTCAGTTCAACCTGATCCACCGAAAGCTCCTCTTCACCCATGGCACTGGCCCGACAAGCCATGGCAAAGAATTCAAATAGACTTCGCGGGACCATTCATGGGATTAATGTTTCTAGTGGTCGTCGACGCCCATTCCAAATGGGCCGAAATAATACCGACATCCAACGCCACATCCATTTCAACAATCAATATATTGAGCAATCTTTTTGCAAGATTTGGTTTACCTGAACAGCTCGTATCTGACAACGGTGTGCAGTTCACATCCAATGAATTCAAATCCTTCACAAAGGTCAATGGAATCAAGCACACCCTTAGCACACCCTACCACCCAGCAACCAACGGGCTGGCTGAGCGAATGGTCCAAACTTTCAAACAAGCTATGAAAGCTTCAAAAGATGAGAAGGGTACCATCCATACCAAACTGGCAAGATTCCTGTTTGCTTATAGGAATGCACCACACACCACAACAAACGAGAGCCCAGCATCACTTATGTTTGGCAGACATCTGCGAACTCACCTAGACATCATTCGACCAAGCATTCATACAAGAGTATCTTCATGTCAAGACCGTCAGCTTCGTACTCACTCTTCTGCCAACACCAGGAACTTCGACAACGGAGACAACGTCCTGGTCCGAGACTACCGCGGACACCAACGATGGCAACACGGCGTAATACATGCCCAAACGGGAACACGCACCTTTGAAGTCAAAACAGCTCCCGGAGCCATATGGAGACGACACTCCGACCAAATTGTTCACACAAACGCCCCTGCAATCACAAGCAAACCAGCACCGGCACCACTATTGGACATCGTCCCAAACTTCAGAACGACAGAGATACCAACCATGGTTCAAACAACCCCAGCGAATGACCGAGATCCAAATTCTACGCGGTCACAGGTCGAGGTCCCGCCCTCACCACATAGAGAATTCCCAAATTCTCTAAGTCTCTCTGACAACATGTCACAGAGAACGCAATCTCAAAACAATCACAACACTACAAGTGCACCTTACACTACGAGAAGTGGTCGCAACGTGAGAAAACCAAACAAATTCACACTGTAGGCAGGGCCATTTATAAGCCTTAAGCTTCGACTATAATATTGGAAGAAATATTTGTGACGTTGCGACCACAAACATAAAAACACTTTGCATCTACACAGCCGCACGAAGTAGACACTAGTTAAGACTATTAGAGTCCATTACTGTGTTTTCTTTTATCATTATGAACTGTTGACCACTTCAACTAGTTTAGTACTACACAGAAGAAACACTTTTTCTTACTCATCATTGATATATGAGATAATTTTTTTTTTCCTCGTATGCAAACATTATTTTTTTTTTTTTTTCTCATTTACTTAATTAATAATTTAAGCTGTATAAAACAAATGTAAGAATGAATGAACCATTATGTAAACCAAAACGAGCGAAAGTATAATAGCTCATTTTTTTTTACATCATCTAATTTTTTTTTTAAGGGGGAGATTGTGGGATACCTGAGTACCCAAATATCAGTATTCGATTACGTTATTTCAAGAATAAAAAGAATCACTTCGATTCCAAAATGGCTGACTATTGTTGACGTTTTCTACTTAACAAATTATCATTAGCAATCTACAATACACTACAATAGTGGTAAACAAAAATTAAGTTTTTATATGATAAACAAAAATTGAGTTTTTAGAGAATGCAATTTGCACTAAAATGACTAAGAGGTCCAAAGCCAATGAAAATAGTAACATACACAACAAAACAAGATGCTTGTAAGGTGCTATTACAATAATTTTTCGACAGAGACAATTCTGTTACTAGCCATGTGTACTCATTTTACACCTCAGTTCTGTGAGATAATTGAGTCAGAAGCTTTTTCCAAGATCCAGAACACAGCTTTGTGCCTCTCGTGGGATTCGAACCAGGCACCTACAGGTCTGAAAGCGATTGTCATATCACAAGACCACAAAGCTGCACATAAACATATACATCCAATTTCAACCATGAAAACTGCGTATGCCAAGCTGCATTTTTTTTTTTTTGTGCTAAAAAATTACATCATATTTGATATTTTGAGATTTTATATAGCACAATATCCACTAAACGTGCTCAAAGTGCTTTTCAAGGGGTTCCTGTCCAACAGCAACATTTAACATTTAGGACGGTACATGATGCCTGTAAGGCGATATTACAATTTTTTCAGACAGAGACAACGCTGTTAACGGCCAGGTACTCATTTTTCACCTGTTTAAGGTGAGAAAATGTGAGTAAAGAGCCTTTTCCAAGGACTCAACAATGGGCTGAGTGAGGCTCGAACCCAGGACCTTCAGATCCAAAGGCGAGTGTCATACTACAAGACCACATAGCCACACATATCATATTGATCGTATTGCATTTGATGCTTGCACCTTGAAACCAACGATGTGTGGAAGTGAACAACAATCAAACAGATTAACACTTACCCCCTGTCATATAAAGTACAATAAGGTAGGTAAAGAGTACGTAAAAACTCCCACACATTGGTGTAATCCCAGTTTAATAATGGGTTGACTCTCATAAAGGGAGGCCAGTCACCATCTGTTGGTGAAAAGAATAACAGCTTGTCTGAAACAAACAAACAAACAAAAAAGATAAAATTAATCCATTATCATTTTTTTTATATATACACACATTAATTCATTATACAAAATGAACTCCGACGAAAACATCAGAGAATGGAACATCTTCCTCTAAAAAAAAAAAAAAACAAAAAAAAAAAAAAAACCAATAGGCATCGACCATAGGGACAATGGGAGTGACCTATATTCATGGTTTTGTCCAACCTAGTCATCGATCACATGATTTGTTGCTGTACAACGATTGGATATTTCTCAATGTGTCTACGATCTATAATATTCATGTTTTCGTCCAACCTCGTCATCAATCACATGATTTGTTGCTGTACAATGATTGGACATTTCTCAATGTATCTAAACACGCTGCTTTGTTGATGAAGGTTGTAAACATACCCATGAGTCATGCTGAGCAAAATGCCCAATTGTAAAGTTGGATATTTCTCAAACTGTGAACACTCTCACTATGTGGGTCATTTTGAGCACACTTTGCAATGTGACCAATGACCTCGAGCACAAGGAAATGTAATAAAGATCATTTCAATAGAACATTACAAATATATTCAATCAAAATCATTTAAGGTATAATGATCATTTGTGAAAAATCGGCAGAGCGCTTTATGGTGAAAGTGATACTAAACTTGCATGCCAAGAGAGGTTAGGCTTAAAAATATTTGCTCTTTGCCCTGCATGGTCACAAATACTGTATTATATCAGTTAGATAAAAATGTGAAATTGAATGTTAACTTCAATTTAATGTGTGAAAACAGATAAAATGGATGTTTCGGGTTTCCCTTTTATCAACAAAACAGGATGAATGAAACACTACAGACGAATGAGATAAGTGGTAGTGAATTATTTATTCATCTTAACAACGCCACTACCACATTATCTCAATCGTCTATAGTGTTTCATTCATCCTGTTTTGTTGATAAAGGGGAAATCCGAAACATCCATTTTATCTGTTTTCGTACATTAAATTGAAACTTACATTCAACTTCACATTGTTATTTATTTCTTCGAGCTTTGAGCAGCAACATTTACATTACATCAGATAGATAAAGAACTGAACAAGTGTGTATGAAAGGTGCCAGACAAAGCAAGAAAGAAAAATACAAGAAAAAAAATACATCCCAAAAATATTTCTTTCTTGCCTTGTCTGGCACCTTTCATACACACCTGTTCAGTTCTTTATCTTATACCGGTGCCTACTCCTTAATTTCTTATTTGATACATCAGATATATTAATCCTTAACTAACAAATACGACTTGATTGTTTTAAAAGATCAAGGAAGAAAAGGAGAGAGGGAAAAAAGTTAAGAAAAGAATCTCACCAGAGAAGGGATCTGTCTTCCGGGTACCCATGATGACAGCTTTCATTCCTGGGTGTTGTTGCGATAAAGTGGACAGACACTCTTTGATTCGACCATTGTAGTGCAGCATCTCCAGGCTATACCTGGCAAGGATCAAAAGAGAATATGCGAGAATATATGTATATGTGCGTGTGGGTGTGTGTGTGTGTGTGAGTAATACATTTATGTACAGTGTGTTTGTGTGTAATTGGATGCGTGTGAGCTTTTATTCGTTCGTCCAAATCTGCAGTGTGTAATGTTTTTTACTGATGGTCAATGTGAAGCGCTTTGAAGCTTCAGCATAAGCGCTATATAAATGTATAGTTATTATTATTATTATTATTATTATTATTATTATTATTATTATTATTACTATTATTATTATTATTATTATTATTATTAATATTTACTCTGGGCTGTATAAGAGAAGTGATGTTTTCTGTTTTTAAGGGTTTTACGACGCTTGCAACACATTTAGGTCATATCAACACCAGTAAAAAGGAAGAAAATGGGATAATAAAAAAATTGTTGAATTTACAATTAAAAGCACAAGAGAAAAAGTAAGATAAAGGAGACTGGTTTAAATAGGGAACAGATGTCGATTCCAAGAGCATACAATAAATGTACTTAGTTTGAGATCATCGATATGTCTCAACCAGACAGGATTCCACTTAAGGAAATACACTCGAATGTTTACAAACCATTATATATTCAAAAATAAACTAACAAAATATAATAGTGCGATGATTTACAAGGAAAAAAATATCAACTCCCACAACTATAACTTTACACTTTACTGTTTCCCTCCCAGCCAAGACTCCCGACAAGGGCCAGGACAGACAAAGTAATCTTATTCCAAGACATAGATATATAGAGAGCATCTTAGAAAAAATAAGACACAGGAAGTGACCTCCTGCCCACCATTGGAGGTCAAAATACACAATCAACAGTAAGAAAAGTAAGGGTTATGGTGTCAAAAATTGTAACAAAAGTCAAGTGGTGATGATTGTGGTCAGTAACCAGTCAGTGACAGTAACGGCAAAACTCTCCTACTTGTGTTGTGTATTTGGATAAAAAAAGCAGCCTACCACACTCAAACCAGGTGTGGATGAGTACCTGGCATTAGGCATTGATCGTAAGTATAATAGTTAGTGCAAAAGGGATACCTAACAGGCAATGCAGACTGTATGACATGAGGATACAGTTCATATATAAATACAAACAAATTTTCACTCACCTATCTCTGCATATCTGTACAAATTTTTCTACCTCGGGGAAGGGGCAACGACTTCGGATATACAAAGCCCTAAGCTTGCCACAGAAGTCAGGATATTTCCTGGATAAGACAGCAAATATAAGAGGAAAAAAAGTTGTACATTCTAACACTAACATGGTGTATATTAAGTGCCAGAAGACAAAAGCGAATTTTTAAAAAATTAACATGGTGTAGCTCAGTTGGTACAAAAACAAGACAAAATGTGAGCTTTTACATAGTAGTCCATCCACTAGATATGCTCAAAGAATTTTACAAAGGGTCCAAAGCCAAAAGGCCCTTTTTAAGCATTACTACAATTTTTTTTTACAAGGACAAAGCTGTTATTGGCCAAGTGCTCATTTTACACCCAAGTACAGTTAGAGAATGCGAGTAAAGATCCTTTTCCAAGGACTCATCTTTGTACCAACCAGGAAATTTAGAACCAGGGACCAAAAGATCTGAACCAGAGTATTTTAACTACCAGACAACAACTCGCCTCAAGAGTAAAGTATTTTCTTTGAGAACAACAAGAAATGAAATGAGTAGGAAAGTGCCAGAAGACAATAGAGAATAGAAATTTTGCAGCAGCAATAGGGGCTCGAACCCGCAACGTTACTGGCATGACAACTCTGCCTGGCCGGAGAGATCGTGACTCTACCGTATGAGCTATCCACGACCCCAAAATATATCGCTTCTAACCCTAGTCTTATTAGAGCCTTCTCTCCCCGACTACTTGCGGTCACGGGTTCAACACACACAAACGCCGCAAAGTTATTTGGCCAGCATTCAGACAGAGGGGTGAGATAATAATGTAAAGGAATGTCCAAGAACTGGGAGTATACAGTAAAAATTGGTTATACCAACATGACCAGAGCATATTTGACCATACAACAAATTTGCAGTAGAACAAATAATTTCATCCTGGAGGCGGTCTAGCAGTATGACAGTCGCCTTCAGAATGGAAAATCCATGGTTCGAGTCCTGCTCTGTGCAAACAGGGCAAAGTTGAATCCTTGGAAAAGGCTCTTTACTCACATTCTCTGACTGTACCCAGATGTAAAATGAGTATCTGGCTGTAAACAGGCGTCATGTGTCATTCTACATGTTAAGTGTTGCTGTTGGCTAGGGATCTCTTGTAAAGGTCTTTGAGCACATTTAGTGGACATTGCTCTCTATAAATGCTCTCTAGTTTATAATTTAGTTGATTAGCAATGTTGAAAGAATAGCCGAGTCCAATATACAGCAAATATACTAACTAGGTTTTATTATCATTTCAATATACACTTGGCTTGACTTATTGCTGTCCGTCTCCATATCAATCCATTGGGACGCCACAGCAGCTTCTCTCATTCTATTGATGAATTCCCTCCAGTGGTCTCAATTCACGTGTACTTCATTGCGGATCTGATACACAAATTGTTCTGGGCCCAAAGTTGTAATGGAAATAACTCTCAAAACCAACGCAAAATAGTCTCCATTACAACAACGTTAAAAGAAGCCCCATAGTTGCATTTGGTGATCAGACCTGCATCTATGTGCACTTCAGTCTCAATCCTCTGCAAGGTGCTGTGGGTCTGCAAGGTCTTTGTCCAACCTTAATTCTGGATGGTTCTAATGGTGCCTCAAGTCTCCGTTTATTATTGTGTGAATGTTTGTTGTCCTGATTGTGTAAAGTGCGCTTTCATGGCTTTTAAAAAAATGGCTAATTGATGTCTCTTCGGAGTTGTGTCCAAAAAGTCTCCATATTGTTTCTAATATTTGTATTGAAAGTGGTTGTTTCATTGCATTTTTAATAAAGGTATTTGTCTGTACTTTTTGCAGGATAGTGGCTGTTTAGCTTGATTCTTAGCTGGTTTCTATGTCAGGTTTTTTCTTCTTTGTTCCACGTAAATGCCTATGTTCCATAGTTGTAAATAAGGACAGATTTGATAAGAGATTTGTAGAGCTTGATCTTTGTTGCTAACTTGATTTTGTCCTTTCTTATCCATTTTTGATGTAATCTGTTTAGGGCATAGGGCAATTGTGGAGTGTTGTTTTCTTCTATGGACAGAGTAGTGATCCCATCTATTCGTCTTTGCCAGCATTATTCCCACTTTGATCAAAGTGTTATGTCTGTTTTCTCATGAACATGGAGTATATGATTTTCAAGTGAGAAGTTAACATCGTCCGGGTTAATATTTTTTGTACGGCTTTGTGGTCTTGTGGTATGACATTTGCCTTCACATCTGTAGGTCCCTGTTTGAGTCCCCTGTCGGCAATGCAAAACTGAGTCCTTGGAAAAGGCTCTTTACTCACATTCTCTCACTGAACTCATGTGTAAAATGAGTATCCAGCTACTAACAGCATTGAAAAAAAAATATTGTTACAACGGATTACAGCATCATGTCTCGTCTTTAATATTAAGTATTGCTGTTGACTTGGGACCCTTTGAAAAGTTCTTTGGCCACATTTAGATGCAAGTTTCATTTTTTTTGGTATTTTTTATACCACCATATGTCTTTGTGTATAAACTAGTTGACACATACTTTATACTACCATATGTCTTTGTATATATACGAGTTGATACTTACTTTATACCACCATATGTCTTTGTATATAAATGAGTTGATACTTACTTTATACCACCATATGTCTTTGTATATAAACTAGTTGACACTTATTTTATACCACCATATATGTATTTGTATATAAACTAGTTGACACTTACTTTATACCACCATATGTCTTTGTATATAAACTAGTTGACACTTATTTTATACCACCATATGTATTTGTATATAAACTAGTTGACACTTATTTTATACCACCATATGTCTTTGTATATAAACTAGTTGACACTTATTTTATACCACCATATATCTTTGTATATAAACTAGTTGACACTTACTTTATACCACCATATGTATTAACATATAAACTTGTTGACACTTACTTTATACCACCATATGTATTAACATATAAACTAGTTGACACTTATTTTATACCACCATATGTCTTTGTATATAAACTAGTTGACACTTACTTTATACCACCATATGTCTTTATATATAAACTAGTTGACACTTACTTTCTAACAACAGCATGGAACAGGTGCAGTAAGACAGTACAGTCTTTGCCACCATTGAATCCTATACAAATCTCATCAAGACTGGAAAGGAAAAGAAAATTTTATCTGAACAAAATATAGATCAATTGTGACAATCACAGTAAAGTAGAGAAGAAAAAAAAACTCTCCATAAAACTAAAGGTTGTTACCTGCTTATCCTGAGAAATGTTTAAAATTCCATGACATTAATTGTCACCAAATGAAATGTTATTATGAACATAAAATAAAAGATAAATGAGAGAGTGTCAGTTTTTACGAATGAAGCAAAGCTGCAAATCTGGCATGAGAAAAAAGTACTTGTAACTTGCGGCTATGTGGTCTAGTGGTATGACACTCACTTTTGGATCGAAAGGTCCTGGGTTCGAGCCTCACTCAGCGGCGCATAGTTGAGCCTTTCGAAAAGGCTTTCTCTCACCGTACTCAGGTGTAAAATGAGTAGCTGGCCATCATCAGTGTTGTCTCTGTCCAAAAAAAATTGTAATATCGCCTAACAGGTGTCATGTCCTGTCCTACATGGTAAGTGTAGCTATTGGCCAGGGACCCCTTGTAAAGCGCTTTGAGCACGTTTAGTGGATATTGCACTAAATAAATGCTCTATTTATTTTTTTTTTAACAAATAAACATATTCAATATTTTACAATTATGAGAGAAAATAACAAAAAGTGAACCACTTCAAGTAATTTTTTTTTCTTACACAATTGGTGACAAAAAAAAAACAACAAACAAACAAAAACAAAAAAACACAGAAATCCTCTATTTAAGGTAATGTAAGAATCATGGCAGTGACATCCACAAGAACTCCCATGAAAGGTACTCCAACATAAAAATAATGCATTTTTTTATCTATTAGAAATATGATCTAAAAGACTGACAGGCCTGTAAATGGTTGGTGAAAAAATTGAACACGTGAAAATAGACACAACAGGACAAAAATATGGACACAACACAGATATGACACGTCAATTGACTAGTCAAATCATGTCACTTTCCCCTACTTATTTATAACGAGGCACTTATTTTATGGTACCAAAAAAAAAATCCCAATTATTTGAGGGCCCAGGTCTGAGTTAGTTGTAAAATGAAAGGAAGAGAACAATTCCTACCCTTGTGAAGGATGTGTATCTCGTGCTTGACACGGGAAGCTGCGTATCTTCGCTCCTGTTTGTGTTAAATGTTTAAGCTGATTCTTTCGTTTATTTGGATTAATTCTTATAGAAGAAGAAGAAGAAGAAGAAGAAGAAGAAGAAGAAGAAGAAGAAGAAGAAGAAGAAGAAGAAGAAGAAGAAGAAGAAGAAGAAGAAGAAGAAGAAGAAGAAGAAGAAGAAGAAGAAGAAGAAGAAGAAGAAGACAATGACGACGAAGAAGAAGAAGAAGAGGAGGTGGTGCGGTCGTGTGAGAGCTTTCGAAGAAGAATATATATTTCAAGGAAAAATAATTATTTCGCATTATTTTTTTCCATCTCACATCCGGACGGAAGCAATAAAATATAGAGAAAAAAATATGAGAACCGGAGATATGCATGTGTGTCAGTAGCAAAATAGAGAGAAACCTTCCGGTCCGGTTCGACACACTTCTGTGTGTGCGTTATTTACTGACTAGGTGTGTGTGTGAAGACGACTTGCGCGAACTTCGCGACCCTCTCTTGCTGGCAGTGGCACTGTAGCCGGGCAGTGAATACATCCACGTCTAGGGGAGTGTATAGGTGGCATGATAATATTATAGCTAAATGATAGACGGCAAGTTTTGTTTGTCTTTGATGCGACAAATAAAAAGTTTTTTTTTTGTTTTGTTTTTTTAAGTCGACATTTGAAAGGGAATAAAATCAAAATTTTTTCGAGGAACGAAATTAAAGTCTTTTATTTCTTTTTTTATTGGTTCTGTTCTTTGACATTACGAATTTCATTTTTACTATTATTTTTTTTTTTTTTAATATTAGCACTTATAGAGCAAAATCGTACTGTCGGAAATCTGACAATAGTCGGAAGATTTACAGGCCTGGACTGAGTAGATAGGGTAAAATCCGGAATTTTGTAAAGAGAGAAAAAAGCTTTGAAAACTCAAGCATACAGTATAAACCCTTTTTGTACTAGCATTCTCGAAATATTCGTCATATATTTATATATTCACATTTGAAACGAGTTAGGCGATGTTTGTAAAGTGCTTTACTCACAAACACACACAATGAATGAATATAGGGTATGTAAGTGGGTTGTTTATTTTTTAGTTTGTTTTTATTTTCTTTTTGTTTCTCAAATTTGTAAAAAGTGTAGTCTTGTCAATCTGTCATTATGTAGCAGGATAAAGAAGTAGTTACACAAACAAGTCTGCATGACATATGTCGCTGTCATACCTGTGGTATGACACTCGCTTTTCGATTGGAAGGTCCTGGGTTCAAGCCTCACTCAGCACATAGTTGAGTCCTTGGAAAAGGCTTTTTACTCACATTCTCTCACTGTACTCAGGTGTAAAATGAGTACCTGGCCATTAACAGCGTTGTCTCTGTCCAAAAAAAATTGTAAAATCGCCTATCAGGTGTCATGTCTCGTCTTACATGTTGAGTGTTGCTGTTGGTCAGCGACCCCTTGTAAAGCGCTTTGAGCATGTTTAGTGGATATTGCGCTATATAAAAGCTCAAGTTTTTTGGGGGTTTTTTTTTGTTGTTTTTATTAATTTTCTTTTTGTTTCTCAAATTTGTAAAAAGTGTAGACTTGTCGATCTATCATTATGTAGCAGGATAAAGAAGCAGTTACACAAACAAGTCTGCATGCGATACGTCGCTGTCATACCTGTACTTGTCTAGGGCTTGTTCCAATACAGATATGGATTCTTTGACAGCCGATGCCAGCTCTCCATGGCCCTTGGTGATGATGTCATACACGTGTACATGTGCGTGTTGGACTGGGTTCATTTCATAGTCCACCACTGAGTCTAAAGAATTAAGAATATTATGAGAAGATAAAAGGCTGCATTTGGGCAGTATTAACTCTTATATTTATATGTAATAACAGTTTTTGCTACATTTTCGGTAATTAATTTCTGAGCCCTGTGATGGATGGCTTGCAAAAAACTGAAATTACACACTGGTTAATCATAACACATAGAAAAAAATCATATATCATAATAAAGATAATAAATAGGTCTATAATTGGATGTATTGGTTTTTAATTGGTGTCGAATTGCCACAATTGTAACAAATTGAAAACGAAATGAATATGGTTATGTTGTGTATATCGCATGTGTGAAAGAAAGAGAGGAAGAGAGAGAGAGAGAGAGAGAGAGAGAGAGAGAGAGAGAGAGAGAGAGAGAGAGAGAGAGAGAGAGAGAGAGAAAATAAGTAGGAGTGAAATATCTGTTCAATGTTACAGTTATCATTTAACGTTATAACAAGTGTAACTAAATGACAAATTGCCATATTTATGGACAATAAAGATCTATTATTATCTATTATTATTATTATTATTATTATTATTATTAATATTATTAATACATATTGGTGCATGTGAGGAGATCAGTACAAAGTTTGAGTGAAAGAAATGTTTATATAGAAAGTGGTACTGGACGGTTCGAACTTATAACAAGAGTTAAGGACAAATTTGGGCTATCCCATAATTATCAAAATCTCAAATACTCATTTTCTGCCACTTATTTTTTTTAATGTCCAAGCCAAGTTCATTCAACACACAATTTCAGTTTTTCATATTGACCCTCTTTAAAAATGAATGATCTCTGATTAAAAGAGGTCTATATAACATCCTGTATCCTAAAACCTAAAAAAAACATAATGGTCGCTGTTGGGCCGGCACTTTACAAAAAACTGAATGCATTTGGCCATATCGTAATAGAGCGTATTTCTTTCAGCCAACACTGTTTGTATTTCAGCATATTTTTTCCTATGTTTCTCTATGAATGCACATGTAGTTACAGTCTGGTCGTCTTCAGCATGAGCTCCTTGCAATTTAATACAGTATGGCTGGACTACGGGTTGCCAGTAAATTATGATTTATTGCAGTCTGGCCGGTCTGAGTCTAGGTCGTATCACACCTATAAAGTTATTTTCTTATCAACCTTTAACGAAATAACATCTTCATGTAGCAATTAACAAACAGAATGTACTCATCATAATGGCACACATTTAGCAACAATCTTGACTGGTGATTATATTGAAAAAGTGCAAGATAGAAATGGGGTTCAAAGGAGTACTGAAAATGCTTGCTTTAAAAATGAAGCCAGTGGTAGTTGAAAGCGCCAGAAAATAAGCTAAAGCCATCATCTTAAAACTTATTTTATGGCCCTCTAACTGCTATTAGCTATATCATTAGTTAGTGTATCCAGATTATACAAGCACGTTCCTCGTTAAATAATGACACATTTGGTGTACACAGTTCTGTAAATTGATAAATAATTGTATCTGAACTAGTTGTGAACCAAACCCCCATGTACCTCTTGTAAAAGATTTGATATTCTATGACTTAGTAAAGTAGTCCTTTCAGAGCCATTGGGCTCCTGGTTTCTATAGCATGAAATGGACAATAGTAATTACTTGCTACCCTCTGTATAGGACGCTAGAGTACCGCAAAGTACTTTCCACCAGATCTAACAGATCCAGCTACCCAATCACAGCTGGATCGACAGGGGGGGGGCAAAACAAAACAATTGC
>NC_088367.1:39673070-39685570 GCF_034508935.2 Berghia stephanieae | reverse complement strand
AAAGTCTTCTGTAAGAGTATAAGAGATCTGAACAAGTGTGTATGAAAGGTGCCAGACAAAGCAAGAAAGAAAAATAGAAGAAGAAAAAACCATCCCATCAACTGATTTTTTGGGTTGGTTTTTTTTCTTCTATTTTTCTTTCTTGCTTTGTCTGGCACCTTTCATACACACTTGTTCAGATCTTTATCGTATAATTCAAACACTTGAAACACTTCAATTCAAAGGCGTAGCATTCCTGTGAAATGACAAAACCTTGTGTAGTGGTTAAAAAAAATTTTTACTGGACAGCCATAAAATATTTATCAATCTTTATTAATATTATTATTATATTATTATATTTATTAATCTTTCAAACTTTTTATTAATGGCAGAAATTGTCTTTCATGACACAATACATAGATGCTGGTGATCATTTTAATGACAAAGGTATAAATCTGTTAAGTTGACCCAGTTTAGATTCTACATGTATTTATCAAACTATGGCAGAGTCCTTCAAAGTCTGCCTATTAGGTCATGTCACATTTATATAACATGATTGACACAGTAACAATTGCGGGCTAGCCTATAAATAGGATGATAATCACATTCTTTCCACCAAAATAAATATCCCAACCTGGCTATCCAATAACTGATTCCATCTTGTTTTCCGGTAACAAAAAAAATCGCTTTCTGGTTTCTTTAGAGTAAGCCTTTCCTACACCATGATTCTAACATCATCAATTTAGTTTGATTTTCCGTAATATACTGTGATTGCCTAGCAAAATCTTTTACAAGTACAATTTGTATTGTCCGACGGGTTAAATTCAGGGGCTGATTAAAGCTATCGATATATTGATTCCCTCAAATCAAAATATTCATTGTAGCTTAAGATGTACAACACGTATTTCAATGCTTAAATAAAACATGGAAATAAAGAGGTAATTTTAAGTAATTTTAATCATCCTCAAATTATCTGCTGAGTTTATCTGCATTGCCATTTTCTGCAAAGGAAACTCAAGGGAAGCTATGAATATGTAACCACAAGTAATCGGTGATTTGCACAGCAATTTTGTACCATCATATTATTTTGAATTTTTCATTGTGTGTCCCAAAAAAATGAAGTGGATATTTTCTTTTAGTTATAGTATTTGATAGAATTTTGCAGAATTGTTTTAAAATAGTTACTGATTTATGTGTCCATAAAATTTTTGTCAGATTCCAGCCATTATCTAAGTAGCTACAAGTCATCACAGTTTGGGCCCTCCATTTTTTTTTAAGGGGGAGGGGAGAGGGTCACGAAAACAAAATGCAGCATGGATGCTAAGTAAGAAAATGCTGGTTAAGAGAAACAAAGGTAACAATTTTAAAAGTAATGATATCTTGCCATGATTTGTATTGTAACATAGATTTTCTACTTAAAAACAAAGGATCTCTCAAATCATTATACTAACTTGTAGACTGTACCTTTGCCATTTTCATTTCAGGAGAGTTGAGATCAGTGGTTTTGAACCAATCAGTGATAAGTTTTACAATCAGGGGATGAAACTCTGTCTTTGTTCCAAAGGCTTTAGCTATGCCTGAAATTAAAAAATATAAAAATAAATTGCATTTCAATTCGGTGGTCCCATATACAACCTGATAATCCACATCACAATGATGTTGAAAAAAAAAAAAAACAAGCATGAAGTTGCACAGGATGGGTTTTTTTCCTTGCATTTTGATTTCTTGCTTTGTCTGGCAGTGCTTCTTTCACACTCTTTCAGATCTTTATCTTACACCAGTGCCAGTGGAGCTACTCAAATGTCTTCGTCCTGGTCCTCTCTTGTTCAATGTTTATGTTGTGTAATTCAACAGAAAGTTCAAAGAATGAAACACATACTCTTGTGAAGAATGTACGCATTAAAATCATCTCAATTATCAAATAACCTCTGTGGTGTAATGGTAGCACATCTAACGAGTAATCAGGAGGTTTGAGGTTTGATCCCCAGTTGAGCAGACGTTTTTGGGGGATGTTTTTTGGGGTTTTTTCCTTGGATTTTTCTTTCTTGATTTGTCTAGCATTGTTTATACAAACTTTTTCAGATCATGTTCAGATTAAATGAAACATTTGTATTTTGCACCGATTATCCACCAAAGAAATTCGTAAATTTGTGAAGAAAATATTACGCATGAGTAATATATTTTTCACATTGTTTCATTTTTTAAGAAAGCGTGGCTTATCAGGTTCAGGCATTGGGCTAAATAATTGCATTCACAACCACATTAATCATTTTCATTAGTCGCGAACTCCATTACCTTCTCATTCCTTTCAACGTGAGTGACATCTATCTTATATCAATAACATTATTTAGAGAGTGGTGAGGGGTTGCCTGGGATCAAAAAAATACTGATGAAAAGATGAAAGTGAAAAGGCTTGGGATGGGAACATTTCAGAAAATGGATGTTTTGGGGACAAAGTCTTCATCAGCTAAACAATAAACTAAGGAATGATGAAAAACAAAATGTAGTAAGAATAGTAGCATCTGTATTCTTTGGTGGTTGAAGTATGAATGAAACATTAGCGTGGCATCGGTTTGTGAGTAGGGAGTCCCGAGAGTGAGATTGGAACGATAAGGGCAGGTCAGCATATGAGAGACGGGAACTTTCTAGAATTTAATGGAAAATAAAAGACATAATAGAAACTTAATATCATTATTCTACTACTACTACTACTACTACTACTCCTACTTCTAACATCACATTTCTTCTTCTTCTTCTCCTCCTCCTCCTCCTCCTCCTCCTCCTCCTCCTCCTCCTCCCCTCCTTCTCTTCTTCTCTTCTTCTCTTCTTCCTTCTCTTCTCTCTCTTCTTCCTTCCTTCTCTCTTCTCTTCTTCTTCTTCTCTCTCTTCTCTCCTCCTCCTCTCTCTTCTCCTCTCTCTCCTTCCTTCTTCTCTCTTCTTCTTCCTTCTCCTCCTCCTCCTCCTTCTTCTCCTCTCTCCTCCTCTCCTCCTCCTCCTCCTCTCCTCCTCCTCCTCCTCCTCCTCTCCTCCTCCTCCTCCTCCTCCTCCTCCTTCCTCCTCCTCCTCCTCTCTCTCTTCCTCCTCCTCTTCTCCTCTCTTCCTTCCTCCTCCTTCCTCCTCTTCTCCTCTCTTCTCTCTTCTCTTCTTCTTCTCTTCTTCTCTCTTCTCTTCTTCTCTCTTCTTCTCTCTTCTTCTTCTTCCTTCTTCTTCTTCCTCTCTCTTCTCTTTCTGTTCCGATCTGCAGGTTGCCATAACTGAATGCCACATCTCTATGTTGGTCACGCATCATCTTCCTCCAGGCCCAGTTCTTTCATATCATCCTTTACCTTATCCCACCACCTAGTTTTTGGCGTCCCTTTTTCCCGCTATTTGTAAGTCCAATATTTTCCTTCCCACGTACTCCCTCTCTCGTCACTTTACATATCCGAACATTTCAATCCATCTTCTCTTATCTTTCTTGATAAATTCTTCACTGCAGGACCTTTAGGGCCTTGCTATTACCTTCAAATGTCATATCATCATGTGTGGGACCGATACCACCAGATGTCAGGACATGAGTGTACGTCTTGGAGAAAAGGGCAACTTCCCCTGAAATGGCGTCTAAGTCATCAGGAATGACTGAAATCTGTTGATCCAATAGAAAAAGAAAGGAAGAGAATATTATCAAATTTTCACAAACGATTATTTTTGTCATGACTAAAGAAGAGTTTTGGTTCAAAACGTCTCATGTTGTATATTTGTTCTTTTTTTTTTTTGAGCTGTTTCAGTTACATATTCTTTTTTACATCTATAAAATTTCAATGGGAATAAATATCATATTGAATACTAATTAATATCATAGATGTTCAAATCAACACTTGCCTTTTTAACTTTGACTCCTACAGAAAAGAGGCCTTTGCTCAGAAAATGAGAATTGGAGTCTAAGGTATGTCCCTTCAATATTTCATCCCCAATGACTGAAAAAAGTAAAACGAAAGTTCCATGAGTATTACATAAAATATAATTTTAGAGGGCTATTTTTTTTTTTGTAAGCACAACATAGCTTATTCATCCCACCAAATACTTATATAACAGGAAAAGGACAAAGCATGACGGTTGTTTAAAGGACTTCTTTGGGATGTGTTTACATTCTGTGCATCAATGTCTGCAGAACACTTTACAACTTTACATAACCCATGAGAGAGAGAGGGAGGGAGAGAGAGAGAGAGAGAGAGAGAGAGAGAGAGAGAGAGAGAGAGAGAGAGAGAGAGAGAGAGAGGGAGAGAGAGAGAGAGAGTAAGTGTTGAATGGAAATCTGCTGACCCAGCTCCATTCCAATGGTGTTGTCTCTTAATTAGTCAACTGGCTGTTGAGCAATGAATTGCTGTCATTAGGAGGTGGGTAATTTAGACTTTGAGAGTTTGGAGTATAGAAGTATAAACTCTTATATTTTGTAATACTGTTCAAGCCAGTATTGGGGACACAGATTTATTGGGATGATTTCTTGGGAACTGAATTTTTTATTTATAAAAAGTCATAACCTTTCCAATTCCCAGCTGCTTAATTGGGACAGTCCGTCTATTAATGGAGACAAAATTTGACAATGGCTATTACACCACAGGGACCACTGAGGTTAATCAATTATCAAAGGGTAAGAAAATTTTGCTTTGACCTCTATTTCCACATTCATTCTTACAAAGCGAAATACATAGAGAAAGATGAAAACATGCTCTATCATTTTGAATATATGAATGAAAGTGAGTAATTAAGGAGCAAACATTGATACATGGTGCAAGGTCTTGCACAAGATCCTGAATGCAATTTATTTACTTTCTGATCTTTAACCAGCATTGTGCATTGTAATCAGAGATCACGTGATAGACAATATCCAACAATACAATAAAAACAGCTTTTTTCAGAACGTACCCTTTTGGAGCTTTGAATCTAATGACATGGAGTGACTAACTAGATTTTGGGATGCTAGCGATCCTAAATATATTTTGGTTCTGCATGGCACAAAAATGATCTAGTAATGCAGGATTATATTACAAATCTTATTGCAAATTATGACCATTTGTTCTCTTATACTAAAAGTCATTTTGCCATGACAAGATAATTTTGAGTTACCATAAACTATACATTTGACCCAGTGGGACTGAAGAAACAGGAACCAAAAATAAAAGAAAAGCGTAATTATGAGCAACTCACCAATGATGCCTGCCGTAACAGATTCTGAGCTAGTCACATCACAACTTGTGCTTGACATTCTTAATGGCCCGAATGGTATATGCCTTCTAATCACGTCCAGTCTTTTAACACAAACTGGCGATGAAAACCTATTCATATGGACATATAACTAGACAGCTGCAAGCTTATAAATCATCACAGAAAAAAACAGGATGTTCTGAAACTGTTAAACATTCGTCACTGGTCTGTGTAAGACAAAAGAAGTAAAACCTTTGTCATTTATTTTAATAGCAACTATATACTATAAAAAAAAACATGGTGAAATTAATTGATGAATATAGACCATTCAGTTAGGTTAATTCAAAGCTGCATTGGGACAGTATATAGTTCTGCAGGAATATTAATTCCAATTAAATTCATTATCACAGTGTCTATAGTAGAATTTAGCTATTCCCAACGGGTGTTGTGAATTGTAGAATTAGGCTTTTCCCAACTGGTGTTTACTTTTGTATGTTAGCCTACAAGACCAAGGCTGTGGGATTTTACATAGTCACATGAACGGATTTCATTGTTTAACTTCACTATCATCAAGCATTAGGTAGCTAAAGGGGGTCACTGATTTTATCTTGATTTGATTGTCTTGTATATTAACTTGTAGCCAAGATGGCAGGAAATATTGTAAAGTCCTAGTAGTAAGAGCACTAAACACCGCTATTATTATTAACAAAGAGGTAATTCGGACTCGAGTCTGAATAGTCTCCCGTGGCTATTCGGACTCCAATGTGAGTGTGCATACAGAGGGGAGTACGTAGACAATAATGGCAGTAGGTAGAGGGTGGAACTGATAAAGAAATAAAAAAAAAGAGCTCAGAATAAATTCTGTTTTGCTCATATCACACTGACTCAGCTCATACGCCTGCTTTGGACTGTAGAAGGATTGTTGCTTGTCTCACACTATCACAATCACAATGTTTTTTCTTTGTCCTGATTTTATTGGGACATGGTATTATGTTGTTAGAAAAGCTTTTCATTTATCCTTTCATTTATACCACAGTTACTTTGACTTTTGTTACTTTAGAACAGTTTTAACTCGTTTTTTTTAAATTTCTATCTGGACTTCCAATTGATCTATGATTGTGTCTTTCTCGTTAGCGGGGTTGGACCATAGTCATAGTAGCTAAATTCGTAATTTTGATTTGCATTCATTTGATATATAATTTATCAATCCTAATTACAATATTTAAAAAACAAATGAACTATACTACCATGGGATACTATTCAGATGAGTCTGAATAATTTGTTGATTGTACATGCGCAATGGAATTTGAGTCCCAATAGCCATGGGCATGGGAGACTATTCAGACTCGAGTCCGAATAGCCGCAGACGAAAAAGACCTCTCACTCACACCTCTCAATTCTTGCCCTTAAATCTATTTCGTACTCTTCTATATTCTCACGGTCAGAGACCATTGATAATTAATTTCATACATAAACATACCTCCAAGTGATTACATAAGTGAGAAATCAAGAAAACGAAAGTTGAGTGTTGGATGTTGATGTCATGTAACCTTGGACTTTCACCTTTGACCTCTCTATTGGTCAGAATCAGCGTGGGTGCGCAACCGGATGCGCGGGTTGACGGAGGTAGGAAACAATAACAAACCAACATGGTTGCCATTACCTCCACCATCATTCTCGCTCACGGTTTGTGGAAAGCACTTCATTACAGGCACGTAATAGTGAATCTAGTTTTTGTTTTGAACATTTCTATTATTATTCTTTGTAAATTGACCCATATTAAAAGAAACATACAAACAAAACAGGCATGACCAGTCACTAACAATGCCGTGTAGTGTGTAGACAGTAACACAGTACGGTGAACATGACTGACACTGGGATCGGAATGTCGGAACCCATGAGTCGTTCGCAACTCTGCCTCACGTATTCATTTAATCAGTCAATTTAATTTTTATTAAGCTTGCGTAAAACATACAAACAAAAAAGACATGACCAGTCACTAACAATGCAGTGTAGTGTGTAGACAGTAACACGGTACGGTGAACATGAATGACACTGGGATCGGAATTTCGGAACCCAGTAGTCGTTCGCAACTCAGCCTCGCGTACTCATTTAATCAGTCAATTTAAATTTCATTTAGCTTGCCTATTCTTCAAGTTTATGATATATTCACTTTTCCTATTTAAAAAGGGTAATCCAAACAGACCATAAAAACGATTTTATAATAAGCCGACTTCAACTTCCATCACTTACGACACGAACTTATTTTGGGTGGTTTTTTTTAACAAAACCGTTTGACTCAAACTAAAGCTTCGGCATTGGATAAGGAGCGAGGTCCCTGTTGCCATCTTGCTTAGTTTATACAGAGACTGGGTTGCCAGCTTGGCTGTTCTTGATAAATAGTAGTAAATAGCACAACCTTGTGCAATGAGAGATAGAGAGAGAGAGAGAGATTTTGAACAAAAAACGAATATCTCTCTCTCTCTCTCTCTTACCCTCTCTCTCTCTCTCTCTCTCTCTCTCTCTCTCTTGCCCTATCTCTCTCTCTCTCTCACTCCTCTCTCTCTCTCTCTCTCTCTCTTCTCTCCCTCTCTCTCTCTCTCTTCCTATTTCATCTGTCACACTGTTTGACAATCTTCTTCACCTGGCTCACTTGTACTTGTAATATCGGTGTAAGGTAAAATTTTGAACAATTATTATTATTTATAAAATGCAGAAACTTTGCAAATAAACCGAGAGACTAGATATTAATTCGATTTGAAAAGTGGAACACAAAAGGAGAATTTGCGAATACCCGGTCCAGACATAAGCGTCATGGTCTTATTTATAAAGTGCAGAATCTTTGCAAATAAACGGATAAAATAGAGATTAATTCGATTCGAAAAGTGGAACACAAAAGCAGAATTTGCGAATGCCCGGTCCAGACATAAGTGTTATGGTCTTATTTATAAAATCTAGAAACTTTGAAAATAAACGGACAAGATAGAGATTCATTCGATTCGAAAAGTGGAACACAAAAGCAGAATTTGCGAATGCCCGGTCCAGACATAAGCGTTATGGTCTTATTTATAAAGTGCAGAAACATTGCAAATAAACGAATAAGATAGAGATTCATTCGATTCGAAAAGTGGAACACAAAAGCAGAATTTGCGAATGCCCGGTCCAGACATAAGCGCTATGGTCTTATTTATAAAGTGCAGAAACTTTGCAAATAAACGGATAAGATAGAGATTCATTTGATTCGAAAAGTGGAACACAAAAGCAGAATCTGCGAATGCCCGGTCCAGACATAAGCGTTATGGTCTTATTTATAAAGTGCAGAAACTTTGCAAATAAACGGATAGACTAGATGTTATTTCGATTCGAAAAGTGGAACACAAAAGGAAAATTTGCGAATACCCAGTCCAGACATAAGCGTCATAGTCCTATTTATAAAGTACAGAATCTTTGCAAAGAGACGGATAAAATAGAGATTAATTCGATTCGAAAAGTGGAACACAAAAGCAGAATTTGCGAATGCCCGGTCCAGACATAAGCGCTATGGTCTTATTTATAAAGTGCAGAAACTTTGCAAATAAACGGAAAAAATAGAGATTAATTCTAATCGAACAGTGGAACACAAAGGCAGAATTTGCGAACAACCGGTCCAGACATAAGCGTTATGGTCTTATTGATAAAGTGCAGAAAATTTGCAAATAAACGGATAAGATAGAGATTAATTCGATTCGAAAAGTGGAACACAAAAGCAGAATTTGTGAATACCCGGTCCAGCATAAGCGTCATGGTCTTGTTTAAATGAAACAATGCCATTTAAAAAAATATATGGTCAATGAGTAATTAAGCTAAATATGCGGAGTTCAAATAGATAACTTGATCTGTGAATTTTTTTAATAATTAGCTGTTTTTATTCTCCATCATTTAGGTTATGTGATTAAGTTTATAACTGAAATACAAACTTTATCTCACTTATCAATGTTTTGCAATAAAGGAGAGTGTGAGTGAACCTGAGCAAAGGAAATTATTTGAGAGTGATATTTATCATGCTTTTCAGTTTGTAGTTGAATTCTAGAATGGATTCTTTATAGTTCTCATTGATTGTATGTCAGTATGTCAGTCTTTAGGACACCGATTACCCTAATGCGGCCACAATTTACAATGTGACGGCCACAAGCCCGTTAAACGCAGAGTGGGGTATTGTAGGATATCTGTCTCCTATTAAAATACATTCCTGTGTTGGATTTTGGATTAAATTCATGTCTTCTTCGGATTTTGGGATATTTAATTTTCATGGATTGTGATTGTGATTTTCAAGACTATTAATGTAAGTAAACGCCCAAATAGATATTTTTATTCATTTATTCTTTATTTATTTTTTTTAGTTTTGTTTTGTTTTGAAGCATTTATTATAAGAAATATTGAACATATGCACTTATACACCAAAGACTATATCCTTTCAACTGCTTATTATTATTATTATTATTATTATTATTATTATTATTATTATTATTATTATTATTATTATTATTATTATTATTATTATTATTATTATTATTATTATTATTATTATTATTATTATTATTATTATTATCATTATTATATAATAATAATAATAATAATAATAATAATAATATAATAATAATAATAATAATAATAATAATAATAATAATAATAATAATAATAATAATTAATAATAAGTGCATTGAGTGAAATCCCAATCATGGTTGCCCAAATTCAACTGGCGCTAGACTCCCGACTACCTGTCTAAACGAATATTGTTTGTACGAAACATACAACTACAATTTCAATATCGGGGCAGAAAATATATGTTTTGTTTTATGAAATTAAAACAGTAGTCCCACATTGTTCTTTGATGTTATTTGTGGTTGCATTTGCTTTGAAACTTACACATTATATTGTGTTACATTGTTTACAAAATATTTCTGGTACTCGTATGCATGTGTAGTCAACGGACCACCGGTCAATCGTGTTCTTTATTATTTTATTATTAATTTTGGCTTGACATCTTACATATGTGAATTTGACAGGTTGTTATGGATGGTAATTATAACATTAAGTGATTTTTAAACATTTTTACGGCGTTTTAAATGTCTTTCTTGCATTCATTGCCGAGCACCTCCACTTTTCTGTTACTATTTTAACGATCAGCTGATTTTCTCTTGCCTCCCCTTTAATTTCGCGGACTTTTTTCAGAACGAGGCGTGGGAGTGGCTAATTTGAGTCGACCAGAGAGTCGTCAATATATATATATATATATAAACAATGACGCCCAACCGACGTGCACTTATTTGCAGGTCTGATAACCCAGTTCCTTATCGGCTCATTGTTGTACTGGAAGTCTAAAAAAAAATAAGCAAAATATTGTCCATTACAATAATGTTAAACGTGGCCCATAAGTGGGTTCGGTTGTCAGACCTGCATATATGTCGCGTCCAACACAAATTATGAACATCTTATCTTATTTATCATCATAGGTCTCACAATTATGGTCTGATTTTGTCACTGACCTTTTGCATATGATTATGATGATTATTATTATTATTATTATTATTATTATTATTATTATTATTATTATTATTATTATTATTATTATTATTATTATTATTATTATTATTATTATTATCATTATTATCATCATCATCATCATCATCATCATTATTATTGTTGTTGTTGTTAATGATAATCAAGGAATTTATTCGTTTAATTCTATGATGATAATAATAATAATAATAATAATAATAATAATAATAATAATAATATAATAATAATAATAATAATAATATAATAATAATAATAATAATAATAATACCTACCTACCTGGATACCTCTGTATAGAGCTTTTAGACTTGGTGAAGTCTCCTTCGCTCCTCCTCATCTATTAATGATTGGACAAATTTTTATAATTGAACTTGTTTCCTAGGGTGTTGCTTATCTCCAACTCTGCTTTGAATTTATTCAAATTTTTTGCTGATACTGTGGTTTCTTGCAGTTTATTCCAGTTATTTACAATTCTAGATGAAAAAAAAGTTCCTTCTTTCATTTGTTTTAAAACGTTCTTTTTTCAGTTTCTTGCTGTTTCCTCGTGTCTGAATGTTCTTGTTTAGTTTAAGGAATCCTGCCTCTACCCTGTCTATTCCCTTTACTATTTTATATGTTTGGATCATATCTCCCCTTCTTCTCCTGTAATCTAAGGTCGGGAGATTTAATTCTTTCAATCTCTCACAGTAGGTTTTGTCTTTCAGGTGTGTGTTAAGTTTTGTTGCTCTCCTTTGCACTCTTTCCAAACAGTCTTTGTCTCCCTCAAACTTCGGATACCATATGCAGTTAGCATATTCCAGCTTTGATCTAACCATAGTCTTGTAGATGGTAGTCATGTGTTTTGTTTTCAGATTCTTGAAATTTCTTTTCACTATTCCGAGTGTTTTACTAGCCTTAGATTGAACATCTTGAATTTGCTTCTTGAAGTTTAGCTTCCTATCAATAAATACTCCTAGGTCTTTTTCCCCATTGGATTTCTGCAGGGGTTTTTCTTTCATTATATAGTTTGCTTCTCTGTTGTTTTTTCCTAGGTGAAGAACTGCACATTTATCTACATTGAACTCCATCTGCCATATTTCGGACTATTCTTCAAGCTTTTTCAAATCTTGTTGTAAGGTGTTTCTTTCTTCTTCTGTATTAGCTACTCCATAGAGCTTAGTATCATCGGCAAAGATTTTACATTTAGATGATAGATTGTCTGGCAAGTCATTGATATAAATCAGGAAGAGAACTGGCCCCAGTACACTTCCTTGTGGAACTCCACTTGTTACCAGTCTCTCTGTTGATGCTGTTCCATTCACTATCACTTTTTGTCTTCTATCTTTGAGGAAATCTCGGACCCATTTGACTGTCTGATCATTAATTTGATACTGTTCCAATTTCCTGATTAGGCGCCATAATAATAATAATAATAATAATAATAATGATAATAATAATAATAATAATAATAATAATAATAATAATAACAATAATAATAATAATGATAATGATAAATAATAATAATAATAATAATAATAATAATAATAATAATAATAATAATAATAATAATAATAATAATAATAATAAAATAATAATAATAATAATAATAATAATAATAATAATAATAATAATAATAATAATAATGATAATAATAATAATAAATATGTTTTGTGTAGTTTTTGTTTTTGTCTTATCAGCGGCGGTAAAAGGAGGAAAATGGATAATAAAAGATTCTAATTTTGCAATTAAAAGTGCCCAGAAAAAAAAAAGAAATAAAAATAATACACAAGCGACCGGTTCAA
>NC_088367.1:39588070-39668070 GCF_034508935.2 Berghia stephanieae | reverse complement strand
AGGTTCCGAATTCCAATTTCTTTCACCTCCCTAAGGTTTGTTGTGTGTGGTGGTGACCCACTTTTGGTGCACACACAAAGAGAGAAGGCTGTGCTTCCTCGTCAGCGAAAAAGTCGGCTTTGCGAGTTGAGGTCCAAGGTGAAGTCAGAACTGAAATTAAAACATTACATGAAACTACATGGCCTGTATTTAACTGCCTCTGCATGTTTTAATGACTTTAATTAGGTTAACGACCGAAGTACAAATCCGTGCCGTAGTCGTAGTACTTACTCAACTCAATTTGTACAGAATACCGATGAACACTCGCTTCGATTTCTGTCAGTGATGACAAAGTTCTAATTCTGTTTTTCGATTCCAGCGGTTCCAGTCTATTCCAGTCTTCATCCATAACTACTATAACAACTGAAAATGATTTGTTGACTCCTCATGTTATTATCATCCATTTTAAAACCACTGGGGGAAAATATAACATTAACATAGTCTCTATTACTCTATTACAGACAGTCTATAACTATAACTTACTCAACTTACTGTACTGTAGACTGTAGTAAGTAGTAGAAACTAGTAAAAGTAACGGTAAGATTTATTCCGTTTTTTATTGCGGAGACTGCACAGAAACAGTATAGTATTGTGTACAGTACAGTAAATCAACAGTAGAATTATCAGTAGTAGTAGTAGTAGTAAGTACAGTAAAATTACTTTAAACCGAAAGAAGCTAAACCGAAAAATACCTTAAACCGCAAAGAATTTAATAAATTGTACTAGTTTCTTCATTATCTTTGTACTAATTCTTATGATGAACCGAAATACTTCTAAGAAGGACTTTGTTTAAACCGAAACAACTTGAGAGCACCTTCCCTTTTTCTCTCTCAATTTTTCTTCAAAAATTCGGGAAGGTGGCCCCACATAATAATGCCGGGCGATATTAAAAACAAAGAGTGTAAGTATAAGATGAGGGTGAGGGATGGGGGGTAGACAAACACTTCAATCACTGCACTTGGGTTTGGCCAGCACCACGATTGCAGACTGGAAAAGGAAGACAAAATACGGGTGGCTGGCAGGCGAAAAATGAGGAAAGAGGGGGAGTTGGGGTGTAAAATCACGCAAGCGAGATGTTCTCGCTCGTGTGTTGATGCTTTGGAACTGACTGGATTTTCAACACGACAATAAGGAGGGGAGTTGTAGACAACTTACCATTGACATGCCATTTCATTTCCACTTTGATTGAATGTGAGATGTAATTAGGCCTTTGAACCTAATGGCTTTTCAACAAGAGGGGTGTGTAGTAGACAGCTTAGCATTGACACTCCTTTTCATTTCCATTTCACTTCACCTCTGAGTAGCTGCGCATCGTTCATTATCAATTATCGCACAAGAACTTTCGATCTTATTTTAGCTTTACATTTTACTAAAAGATATCTAAAAGAAAGCACTGTGCTTACACGTTGGAGTTTAAAATCAAAATACTATGTGAAGTCGATGAAAAAACAGTTGATCAAGACGGAGATATGTAAAAAACATGGCATCCCGAACTCAACTCTTTCAACAATTTTGAATTGAAAACGAAAACCCCCAAAAATATTTTTAAAACACACCAAAAAAAAAAAAAAAATTTAAAAATAATAATTTTTAAAATGGTTACGAAGATGGCTTTTTTTCAACAACTACATTTAAGGGGAAACCCATGATACGATTAGATGAGCAAATTTCTTAAATAGTTATTACCCTTGAAAAACATCACAAAACGGGAACTTGCTTTAAAGCAAAATGTCTTTAAACCAAAATGGTTTAGAAGGTCCCCAAAATTTCTACTGTAGTTGGTTTGCATCTTCATGCCAACCAAGTTTCTTAGCTTACGTCTGCGCTTCAAGGTTATTTTTTCCATTATTTTCATTATGATTAAATATGATGAGGATAATACTAATATTATTAGAATAGGCTATGGCAGTAACTGTTAACTAGTATAGTTTGAAATTTGAACCATTGGTCGAAGTTGGCTGTTGCCGATAGTAGTATTAGTAAGATTATGAGCTATGAGAATTTTAAGTAGGCTATGTGCTATGAATATAAAAAGTTGTAGTCTGGAAAATTATTAAGATTACTGTTTTGTCTGAAGTTTGATGGGGAAAAATCGAGACCACAATTGTAGCTTACAAGGCCATGTTGACAGTTTGAAATAAAGCTGACAATATAAGTAATGATTAATTCAAAAGAAAATCTTATCACATTTATCAGTTTACCTGGGTGCTTAAATATAGTCTGCATATATTCATTATGACCAATAATAACAGAATAAGCTCTTTTTAAAAGCGAAAATGTCAAATGTAAAAACAATTTGATATAGATTGGAGCATTGAACACTGGATGGTTGATAAGGTGTGAACACTGCTGTAGAGGTAGATAATTATTTCCATAATTCAAACTTTCCTCCTGTCTTGTTGTTGTTCTTACTCGAATTTTAAATTATTTCTGACTTACTTTTATTCCCCCCACTCCTATTTCTTTCCATCGCTTTATCTCCTGTATCCCTAAGTTGAAACCAGGTCTAAAAAATATGTCAAATAAGGACTTTTAGTCATTTTTGTTATAAAAATTATTTTATTGAACTAAGATATTGCTTAAATTAAGTCAAAATATTAAATCTGATTGTCCCAAAAAGTCTTGCTAATGTGATTTTAGCCGTTAGCTCTTTCAGGAATATAGTCTTCAGTTACATTTTAGACAAAACCCATCCTATTATTTGTATATTTAGTTAAAAGTGATGAATGTTTTTTTAGACCTTAGAGGAAAAAAGAAAATAAGCAAAAATCTTGAAGCTTTTTATATAGTGTAATATCAACAAAAAATGTACTAAAACGCTTTACAGGGGGTCCTAAGCCATTAGCAACACTTAAAATGTGGGACGAAAAATAACACCAGTAAGGCACGGTATACTTTTTTTTTTTGACATTGTTATACGCCATGTGCTTCATTTTGCTCCTGATTGTGTTGAAAAAGACTGTAAGTAAAGGACTCGAGTTTGTCCGCTCATATCAGTACGTGAACAATAGACTTAGATCACAGGGTGAGTGCCATTTGACGTGATCAAGAATTACCTAGTGACCTATTCGTATTAATTTCATTTTCTTCATAGTTTCCATTTTCAATATACTTTGAGTCAGAGTAGTCTATATGGTATTAAATTTTATTTCTGACCTTTATGTAAAGTTATAGAAAACATGACACTCTTGTTTTCAACACATTTGTTAAGTACAAATAATGTTCCTGAAAGGCAACAGGAAGAAACATTGCAGATTCACTCTAGAAGACCAAAATTATTTAACCTTTTACTAAGAAAGGCCAAAAAAAATAAATGACTAAATGTATTTTTAGTTTTCGGAAAATACCTAAATGTCTTACATAATTTTTTTTAAATTATAAAAATTGAGCTTTTATATAGCGCAATATCCACTAAACGTGCTCAAAGCACATTACAAGGGGTCCCTGACCAACAGCAACATTTAACATGTAGAACGGGACAGAGACAACACTGTAAACGACCAGGTACACAATTTACATGCAAGTATGGTGAGAGAATGAGTGAAGAGCCTTCTCCAAGGACTCAACTATGTGCCGAACAAGCCTCGAACCCATGACTTTCCTATCCGAAAGCTTGTGTCATACCACTTGACCACTAGCTGTACAAATTTAGTTGCTGTAAAAATAAAGGGTTCTTAAAGGCAATCATTCAAAATTTTCCTCCCTTTTCAGTTTTTGGCACCATCAGCACTGACAACTGCAATAACTACCATTATGATTTGGAGTTTTACTTCATTTGAAATAAAGGGACTTTGGGATGGTGTTTAATATAATTGTAATCAGTTTTGTATTACTATTAAGAACTATTCAATACGTAATACAATAGCAAATATCATCCCCATTACCTTTTCTTGTATAGTAAGATTCCTCTTTTGGCATTGAAATTCCTTCGAGTCCGAGTGGTGTCTGAAATTCCTGTGAGACAAATTTTAAGTTGGCATCTCTGGGGATAATTTTTATGGTGGAATTGAGTTGCTTTAATCCAAAAACACATGAAAAAAAGAGCAAAATAAAAAAAAATATTTAAAAGTCTACCTGGTTTGACAATAAATTTGTCTTGGTCATAGTTTTTGTTGAGAATAATTATCTAACATCATTCAAGTTCAGAAAATTTGGGTAAATAGGATCAATTGTTTTGTTCCCATGTGATTATAAGCTAATTTTTCTTTTTTTAAATAAATTCTCATACAGTTGCTGATCTGATAACATTGTGGGGTAAAGTTAAATTTGTTTATAAATTTTATATTAATGATGATATGATATTGATAATTGTTAAATATAAGATCATGTGCATTTTTTTTTTCCATTTTTGTATTCGGATGTTGATTGCATAAAATTTTGGTGGTTTTCAAAGTTTTTAATTGAGACCCCTGATAGAAACTACCATGCAAAGTGATCCCGCATACGCAAGAAATATTCCACAACAGAGGATGTTATAATTTTTGTTTCGTATAATACACACTCATTATTACTTTAGATTATTATTATTATTATTATTATTATTATTATTATTATTATTATTATTATTATTATTATTATTATTATCATTATCATTATTATCATCATCAATATCATTACCATTATTATTTTGTCAAGAACCTCAAAAGTGTAGTTTTTTTTTTTGTCCGAAGTTTCATCTCATCTATCATTTTATTATTGATATAATTTACCTTCAGATCGTTATAAAATGGTCATTTTTGATGCATTTTTCCTGATAAGTTTTAGGGTATATTGCATAACATTTTGCATGTGAGCATATTTTGTGTCATAAGATAGTTTAGGTTGTATTTTTCTCCTTGAATTTCAGACTAGCGATTATTTTAAGTATGTTGAATTTTTGGGGGGTCCAAAACTTTGTCAATTGGGCATTGATTCTGAATTTTAAGACCAATCTAAATATATAAGGAGATAATTTAATGAAAGCGAGTCAAATTTTTTAACTGCTGTTGTCGTTGAATATATATATAATATTTTATTTATAAATTGATCATGGTTTCAAAAGTTAATTGCTTTTATTTTGGGGTTTTCTGAAAACTCTCCCTCTGATGTCTAGCGAGTTCATATGCAACAAATTTGTTCGATTTTCAATGAGGGTGAACTCCCTACATTTTTTCCACATAAATCTCTTGGTGGCAAGTCAACCATATCTCTATCAGACTTAATTAACTTTTAATTGAACACTTATTTTACTTATGTCAGTCTAAATGTTGGTCCACACACTTAAGAATGTCACCACATTAAGCTTTCCTTATTTTGAGTCTTTGGAAAGGGGATGCTGTTGGTACGAAAGAAAAGAAAGGTAAAAAAGCATTGAAACAGCAGGAGCAAACAATTGATTTGCATCATATGCATGGTAGGAATGTCTGTAGAAAGTCTAAAGATGAAATTGGCTTTGAGGAGATCAATGGACCCACCAGCTTTTGTTATCCATGTTGCTCACAGGGTGATATTGACTGGTTGTATCTATGTTACTTACATTTGAGTGTGAGTGATTTGTTATCTAACTCTGTATTTTTCTTCCCTTAATTTTATTTGTTTCAAGGATGCTTATCTACGTTATTGATTTTACTAATTTTAATTTGTTAACTGGAAAATCTTGAGTTGATTTATAGTTTCCATCAGCAAATTGCCTTCTAGTATTTTATTATAGTTTTATTGTATAATAATGGAATTTCTCCATGCAGTTACCACACAGTTCCTTTTGAACAAGTTACAAATGCATTTGTAATTTGAGATATTAAATGGTTAATTTTATAAATTATATTTTTCTATGCAGGATGAGAACTAAAATCACCTCTGGCCTGGTTGCAACCAGCGCTGATGGAAGTCCTAGTGTCCGGCCACCCATTCCAGCCAGTTGGAATCGAACCCCCACCCCTTCAGAAGGAGGCAATGAATCTTCATTAGATGGAAAAGATTCGAAGCCAGGGACTGCTGCATCTTCTCCAACGCCTCAACAGTCCAAAATGTCATCAGATATGACTGGCACCCTGGGGGACGTAGCTAACCCCCAAGCTAAATATGGTACCAGTATTATGGATGTGAATTCTTTATCCAACTCTTCACATACGTCTCTGGAGAAGAGTGCTGTGGCAGTTGTTGCAGGTGATGAGAATGTATTTGTTGATAATAATAATGCACCCAGTGGTGAAACTCCCTCCCCTCCCTCCAGTTCTGACCCTAACAACCAATCAACTGTTATTAATTCTAACAACAATCCCAATCACCAACAGCATCTACAAGACGAAGGTAATGAGTCTGTCAGCGTTTCTGAATCCATTTCATCTACTGCTACAACCACTACTAATAATGTGCCTGCATCTTCGTTGCCTTCTGAAGTGTTGACACACATGTCAGCCGAGGATCCCTGTGATATAGATAAAGAGATAGACGTGGAGTGCAGTCAGGATATATCAGACACCGATTTTCACACTGCATCTGCCACAAACACTGCTACAGTTGCAGGATCTGTTGGTAGGGATGGTAACAAAACTTTAGCAGAGTCTTCAGGATCAGCCTCTGTTGTAATGGATATGCCTTCTTCCAATTCCGGGTCCAACACATCATCTGCCGAGCCCCATTCTAAGCCTGCTAAAGTCCTGAACACTTTAGACAGAGTGGCAATGACCATTGAAAGTGTGGCTGCTGGAGAGGGAGAACCGCCCGCATTTTTGTTCATGGAGAGGACATACACCCCATCAACGCAACACACTTCTAATGTTCATTCTTCATCGTCCTCTGGCAGTTACAGTGAGTTTGCTTTTCTTCTTCCTGTTGAAAGAAACAAAAAAGAATTGTTTTTCTTGTGTGTGTTGTGTGTTATTGTAAGGTGCAATATATATAGATATATATATATATATATATATATATATATATATATATATATATATATATATATATATATATATATATATATATATATATATATATATATATATATATATATATATAATATCATTCAACCTATTATTCTTTTTCCCATCTGCTTTTCTTGTGGTCATGTTATATTTTATTACACCCTGTGTTGTCTGACCAAATATACATGCTGCATGTCACTTTAAAAATTTGTTTTCTATCCTTTTGAGGCTTAAATATTATTTAAATGCTAGAACCTTACATGAGCTGACATTTTCTAACCCATTCTTTTTTAATATTTATTATTTTAAAAAAAAAAAAAAACAACAAAAAAACTGATGACCAATCTTTTAAAAAAAGTGCCATGTAACGCCATTCGATTGCTTTTGTATTATAATTTAATGCTACCTTCAGTAAGTCTAGGGACCAGCTCTAAGCACTAAAAATAATAATTTTTTAATAACTGAGCTTTACTTGAATTGATAAGCAGTAGAATATTATTTAATGCATTAAATTATCAAATTAATATTGTGTATCTTTCATACATTTTTGCCAGGATCTCAAACCTTTTTTTTCCTCATCAATTTGCCCAGGCATTGTTTATCTTCAACCATTGTCTCCTCATTATTTAAACTTTAAAATGTTCTCAAAATAAAAGAAGAGAGCCACACAATTTTATAATGGCATGTTTTAAATGCCAATTATAGGAATAATTATAGTATTATAATATGTCTCTATCATATTTTTATAAAATAGAAAAAAAAATGGTTGGGAGTGAAATAAAATAAAAGAAGAAAATTTCGGAATAGCATTTGTCCAACTTGGAAAGAAAGATCTGAAGATATGGTGTAATTTTTGTATGCGTATAGTGAAGGTTCCGGTTCTGCCATAAGCTGCTGCATTCAAAATCTGTGATCTTACTTTAAGGATTTAACTTTTGTGTTTGTCACAGTTTCCTCAACACGAAATGCGTTGTCGCTATTTCTTGTTTCTCTTTCAATGGGATGGCAGTTTGCCTCCAGACTAAGGTATAACCCTGATACCCTTTATTTCCAGTGTTCACAGCCTTGGGGTATCAATACCATGGAAAGTGACTTGTTTTGGACACTCGAATTTGAGTAGTTAGGCAGTGTTTTATGGGGGTGAAAAATGAACATGTATAAAAACTTTAATTCTAGTTTTTATAGGAAAAGTAACTCAATTTTGTGGTAAGTAGTTGATCACACGAAATATTTGTTATTGCAGCAATCTCTTTTTTCCTCAATTATCCTTTCGAAAATGGCTCATTTCATTTTTTTTTTTTTTATTATTACCAAAGATTAAGTAAGCAAAAATTACAAAAGTAAAAATGTTTCTTTATCTACATGTTTTGCATTAACCTCTAATTGATTTATTTATTGTCTGTTAAAAGACGTATTCATTCTATTAATATGAATGACTGTGATCATAGTGGTGGTTTTTTCTCCATTAATTAATTGACTATTTCAGTGTTTACACAGAGCAAAAGCTTGCACATTTTATTTATATGTCTTAAAATCAGAGACTAAAACTAAAATGATAATATCAAGTCGAGGAACTTAGTAGCTCTATGCGTGTGCAATGTCAATTCAGTAAAACTAAAAATGAATCGATAAAATGGAGAGAAAGATATAGGGGGTAAATGTGACTCATAAATATAAGGGAACAACACAAAACAAACGACGTTTCGGCCTTTGGCCATTTTCATATATATATTTCGTGTTTACTTGAACAAGGCCGAAACGTCGTTTGTTTTGTGTTGTTCCCTTATTTATGAGTCAATTTATTCCCTTTATCTTTCTCTCCAATTCAGTAAACATAGCATTTGACTATTGATGGTATGTACAGCCTTCAAAGTTTATAGTCTGTTATAGAGAATTTAATGAGACGTAATCACCCAATTGAAGTTAGAGGCTGAGAAAACCAGTGCCAAATTAAGTTTTATATAACAAATAAACATATGAGTGGGACAATGTTTACTGACTTGACAGGGCCATATCAAGATATGCATCGTCTGCTATTAAAAGCCATTTGCCACTCTTCAAGTTTCTTGTCTCCGAATTTCAGTCTCAGTTGAAATAATACATCACACACGCTCACACAACATGTACGTCAATTTTAACCTTACATTACTCCTGTGTTGTCTCTCTCTCTCTCTCTCTCTCTCTCTCTCTCTCTCTCTCTCTCTCTCTCTCTCTCTCTCTCTCTCTCTCTCTCTCTCTCTCTCTCTCTCCCTCATGCGTACACAGAAATCGATTTCAGTCCACATTGCAAGCTGATTAATCAGATTAATACTGTCTCGCAGAAATCGTTTTAATTAAGCAGCATTCCAATTAACTCATTCTGTGAGTGGCCTTTATAATTGGAGGCTATCAAGACTACACTTTTCCAGTGGCTATATTATACAATACATTCTCATTAATTATTTTTAATTCCCTAAGACAGCCAAATGGGTAAAGTACAGCATATTACCATATTAAAAGGAATGGGTGGTGATAGACTTGATGCCATTAATAAATCAATGGACCAGATCTAATTGTCCATTTGAAGAGGGGGGGGGGGGGGGGGGGAGGGAGAGAGATCTGCGATTTTGGTGCCAGGGGAGGACTTTCTTCCTTTTCAAAAAAATATGTTTGTCCCAATTGATGTGATATACAGGCCGTGAGAGACTTGATGTGTGATGGAACAAACAGCTGCAGTTTCCCACTCTCCAGTTACCTAAGAATCAATGATAGTTATCATTTCAGTTGCTCTAAAAGTGGGGGATAGTATAGTGCAAATGGGGCTTAAAAGACAATCGTTCAAAAATTTTCCTCCTTTTTCATTTCTTGTCACCATCAGCACTGGTGAATGGTGAAAATTTACAAGTCTGGTAGGACTACACAATTATTAAGGGTTTTTAAAAATATTGCTGTGATGGAGAGCGTTATATGTTGATTTAATAGTTTTTACTTTTCAATCAGACCACTATGACAGTTGGGCCGTTGAAAATGCTCACATATTTTTCATATCATTACTCTTGTCATTTGTAACTTAAGGTCATGCGGCTTTGGGGGGGGGGGGGGTCATCACTTTAAGTCAGATTTTCACTTGTTTTCAAATCTAACAAGAGAAATATATTTTCCCTGAGATTAGTTATTTCATGCATACATTTTAAAGCTTGAATTACTTACACTGATAACTTTAAAAATGACTGCAGATGTATTTCTAGTGGTTGCTGACCTTACCTGAATAAGGTTTTAAGAATTTTGTCCTTACTTAATATTTATGTGGGTTTTTATTTTCTCACTTCTTTTACATAAAGTCATGATTTCGCTTTCTCGTGACAGCCTGAAAACTTTGGATTTGTGTGCATGCTGAAATACCGTTGGAAATTTTTGTCTAATGTTGTAGTGATTTAGGGCTCTTTTGAAGAGCATGAGCGATTCCTGTTGACATCACGCGTCTGTATGGTGGATTTTCTCATTTTCTATCATGGAATGCCGTGGAAGTAATTTATCCTTTTTTTTTTCTTTCTTTTTTGTTATTATCTTCTTTTTTTTTCTTTTTTGATCAGTCATAGTTTTATTGACTTTCAGAAGCTCTGTTCATTTAGATGAATTGTGAAGCTACAGATTTGTATCTTTACTTTCTCTTTTTTTTTTCTTCTCTTAAAATTGCAGATTCTAGATTTTTCTCCAGAAGAAAGGCAATCCTATTTTTTATGGTTTGAATGATAATATCTTGTTTGATTGAATAGATTTTCTTTATTCTTATTTTTACTTTCTTTCTTTCTTTTTATTTTTTAATTTTTTAAAAGAATTGATATTGATGGATATTTGGAATGAATACTATCACAGTAAGAAAATTTAGAAGTGGAAGAAGCGGTTTGGCTAGACCAAACAAAATCTTAATCGCATGGAGCCTAGGAAAGGTTATTTTATCAATGCTTTTCCTTATTGGCATAGCCTGAAAATTGGAAAGTTATATGAAACTGAGTTTGCAGTTTGTGTTTAACCTATGATTTTATCTGATAGTAATAGAAACAGTAGCGTCTGCTCTGAGAATAGTCTGTTTGAATGCTGTTGTGTACAGGACAGTATTTCTCTCCTCAGAAAAATCCAAAGTGGAAAAGGGTGGTGGCAATGCATCTGCCAGTGCTCGATTGCCTGTGATCAGTTCTTTGTTGACACCAGCTAGTGTCAACTCCTCAGATACAGAAATGCAACAGTTACAAAACTCATCTGTAAGTCTTGTTGATTGAATTCGTGAATATTTGTTTTATTTTTATTTATTTTTTAAAATTTGTTTATTGACCAGGTTGTTCATCTTTAGTTATCAGAGAAAATGTATGAGAGTGTTCTCAAGAGATTTTTTAAAAAAGAAAGAATTATTCCACGCCATTTTATTAGACGGGTTATATGTAATGACATTTTAACAGATTGATAGCTCTCTGATTACGAGTTTCAATATAAACACACAGTAGTGTTTGTTGTGGAAAATTCATTTGTGGAGCTGGAATATATTCAAATATATTGAAAATGAACTTGTTTAACGTTTTAACATCATAGCACACATAGCCCATAATTTTTTGTACCAAATATGAAAGTATATAGCCCGAAATCTTTTAGTTAGAGATTTTTAATTCAGGTTCAAAACGAGAAATATGCATGTCATGGTTATTAAGTTGTAGCCTTTCTTTGTTCTGTAGTAAGTTGTTACCATGTATGAATGTCATCCCATGTTATTTCAGCTACCAGGCATCCAACACATGACCCAAGGGAACACTAGGGGTAGCTCATCCCCATCCACGGTGCTGCCATCCGTGGCTCACTTTCTTGGACCGGCCAAGTCTCCCCCCTCTGCCTTCACCCCCCACCAGAATAGTCCAGAAATGTATGGCGGGGGAATGTACCCGTCATCTACCCCTCGTGTTGGGAGTGAGGCCGGTAAGGCAGGTAGGTGCTGCGGCAGTGCTGAGTTGTAGAAGATAAGAAAGATTTTGTTACAAAATAAATCAATTTACGTTTTAAACCCATTTGCTCTATTTGGTGGTTTCATCAAATTCAAATGGATCATTGTTTTTTGTTTTTAAAAAAATGGAATTGGGCAAACTGCACAATTGGATTAGTATCATTGTGAACTTTTTTATTGGCTGGGTTTGATTTTATCCTGAGTGGACATCATACCTTCCCATTTTCGTCAAGAGAGCAGTAAGTTTGCAACTTTAGTCTTATCCAAATTGAGCTGCCTCTTTATGGAAACTATCAGGTCTGCAGTTATGACCGGATAATTGAATAGAGAATTTATATTATTTTCATGTTTGTATACCTGTTATGAACAATGTTGTCGACCCCAAAATTGAATGTTACCCTCCTGGAGTCTTATGTTGTAAAGCTATGTTACACACTAGTTGTTGTCTCAGTGTCTCTGTATGACTGAAGTACTTACACTGGATAGCGCAACACTCTTAGTGTAGGTTTACAATTAGTGTGTTGAGTTTGACATTGATATTCATATTTATTAGACATTCGTTGAATGATTTTGTCATCTTGTATGTTGTATGGTGTTTGTTTCTTCCATAACTGTTGTGGTCAGCTTTGTTCTTGAATATGTCATTCAATCCAGCATCAACAGTAAAATGGATCAACATTGACCATTGAAAAATGTTTTCTCATCTCCTCAGTTAATTAAGAACATACGTCAACGCCTCTGCTCTTTATGGTTGTAAAAAAGAAGTAGTCTTTCTGAACCATTGGGTTCATGGAGCTGGAGTTTATCCTGGTTTCTATAATGTGAAACAGACAATAGCAAATAATTGCTCTCCTTTGGATACGAAACTAGTCAATCTCAAAGTATTTTCCATTGGCTCTAACAGACCAGCTACTGCTGGGTAGACAGGGGAATCAGGAAAAATCTTGACTGCATCTGTGATTGGTCTATGTCCCTTTGCATATGAAGTGAGTGCTCTACCAACTGAGCTATCGGGAGTTCCTATGGTTGTAGATGAGCACTTTAGAATGGGTTATGATCAGATCAAAATTTAGTACGTATGATATAAATTTGTTTAAATTTGATTAGTCTAATTCTTTTATGATTACACTACCACACTTGATGAAAGCATTGCTGAACAACTGAAACTGATTAATGATAAAAAAGAATCAATTGCAGTTCCCAACAACTTAATCTTTACAAAAAGGGATTATGTTCGATATTGATGTTATTTGACTTATTTGTCAATGATGCTTTTTTTTCTCCATATATTTTCTTTGGAATATGAGAACCAATTTATTAATGGATCATGTAGGTTGCCAGACATAGCAACATAGGTCACATGGCCAATAGGCGGAATCATAAACTCCTGTTTGTTTTCTGTCACGCACATCTGAGTGTCATTCTTCAGGCCTGAGATTCATCATTTCGTGTCAAATGATACACAAACTCTATGGCAATGCCTCATTTCTGTATATATTTTAAAAAAATAACTTCCCTGGAGTACACTTTGTCATCTATCAGAATTTATGAATTACTCAGTGTACAGATATTTAAAAATTGTGTTTAGCATAAAAATATCTATCCAGCTGTCACGTTACTATAACATCTATTTGCATTTGGCATTCCCTGGTTGTGACTATGTATATGTGTGTGTGGAGTGAGAGGCTGTCTCTGTTGATAATCGGAGCCATGCATTTTGCAGTTGTGAAAACATTAATATTGTTATTGTTGTTGTTATTATTATTATTATTATTATTATTATTATTATTATTATTATTATTATTATTATTATTATTATTATTATTATTATTATTATGGGGGGGGGGGGGGGGGGGAAGAGTAAATAATGTCCTCCTTTTGTCCATATGTTAATGGTAACGTGTGATTATCTTGTTTTCGTGTGCTGTGTTAGGCTTAATAAGGCCATACAAAGATAAAATTTTAAAAAGAATGTCATGTTCAGAGAACTGGGAAATGTGGGGTCACTGTTGTTTATCTTTGAGAATTGTAATGATTGTGTCCTGAATCCCTCCTGTTGTCTCACTCTCTGCTTTCACAGAGGCTGGTTTCGTCAATCA
This sequence comes from Berghia stephanieae, assembly GCF_034508935.2. NCBI lineage: Eukaryota > Metazoa > Mollusca > Gastropoda > Nudibranchia > Aeolidiidae > Berghia > Berghia stephanieae. Next base: position 39,654,067 of record NC_088367.1, on the reverse strand, counting down.
ATTTTGTCATTTTATTGATTTCGGTTCCACGAGACATACTTTCATTTGGTTTAGTAGGAATGGACCAGATTTCAAAAAGCAAAGGTAGAGCGAGAACAGCTGTTGCAATTTTTGATCACTTTCATTCTCAACAAAAGCATATTATATGTGAACGACATAGTAATGGTTTATGTTGTCATAATAAAATACTAAAACCCTTAATTAATTTTTTTTCTGAATATTCCAAATTGAGGAGGGGGAGATGGAAGAAGAGGAGGAATACTTGAATTTTTTTAAAAACAATGTTCAAAAGTTGAAGGTTACATGAAGAGCAAGGAAAGTGACATGTTTTGAGTTGGTCTAGTAAATTGAAAATTAGTTTTGGTCATCCGATCTGCTATTTCATTCATTCTTTTCTGGCTCTTCATTGTACAAGTTTCTGCCTCTCTCTAAGTGAGTGGTACATATTTAACCTCTACTGATTGTGTCATGGTCGTGGTTTGAGTGAGAGTAATGTTGTCCTGGAATCCCTCGGACCAGTATGGGTGAATGGGTTGCTTTTCGAATCTATGTCATTCACTTCTCGATCTTCCCTTTTCCTTTTGATTTTAAGCTTGGAAATGTGACTTAATTTAAATCTATCGTTACTTGATTAATACATTACCCTACTTTTAGCCAATGCCTTAAAGGTGTCCTTGCCATAAAACCTTTATGCGACCAATAATTTAAGAAAGGCCATAAGGTGTTTCATTGCCTCTATTGTAAATGTTGTTGCTCGAAGCTCGAAGAAATAAATAACAATGCCACTACCACATCATCTCGTTCATCTGTAGTGTTTCATTCATCTTGTTTGTTGATAAAGGGGAAACCTGAAACGTCCGTCTCTTTTCGTAATTAAATTGAAGCTTACATTCAATTTCACATTGTTATTCCTTGCCTCTACTTTGAGATATTAAAAAGAAATGCCAATTTGTAGCGTTCGTTCAGTAATGTAAACCCAGCCGTTGACTTGAATGCTTATCCATATCATTCCCCAGACATGTCCCATCTTAGCGGCAGTCAGTACCAGGACCTGGGAGCCTCTTCCCATAAAACAGGCAACAACAAAGCCAAGGGAGGAGGCAGTTCCAGCAAATCTGTCACACCCGCCGGATTACGTCTAAGTATGGCTGCATCAGAGGAGCTGCCAGATCCACTACCCCTACCTCAGTATTCTGACAAGGTTTGACCTCTTTCACATTTTTAAGAATCTCAAAACTTACTCTCAACTGATAATACTAGGCTGGAAGATGTATATCACCATCACGACTTTTGTTACACCAGCATTATCACCTCCACATCATCATCTTTTACCAGCATCACCACTGCCACAACCACCATCACAGCATTGTCACAGCCACAATCCCCACTGCATCACTTCCACCATCACCACCGCAGTTTTATCGTCATCACCACCAGCTCTGTCAGTGCTACAACCACCACCTCTTCCACAGACAGACACTAGCATCAATACTACCAACATAGTCTTTTGATCACTTCTTTGGGATGTTTCGAATTGCAATATTCTATATTCTGAGCCTAATCCTAAATTAAGATGCTCACTTGGTTTGGTTTCTCGATAAACCAGATAATTTTGCAAATCTGTGGACAAGAACACGTTTTTTTATCCTTCTAAAAAGTACACTTTTTAGGATCACAGAATGCACTTTTCATCATGGAAAGGTTGGCATGTCTGTGAGAGAAATCTATGTTCCATTCCTCATTATAGTACTCTACTTCCATATATGATCTGATCATGTAGCCCTCTATGGCTAGGTTATTACTCATTGGTTGGAGGATGGACTTCATACTGTGCTAAGCCACTGATTAGCTTCATGAAAGGGTTGGAATTTTGGAAAATTTAGATTTTAAAATTTATTTTTGCTATAAAACTTCTAGTTGGGATAAGTAAGTGCTCTAAAACTTAGGACATACAATTTTAAATACATCTTTGGGCATATCTTGTAAAAACTGTAACAAAATTTGTATCTCACTGATAAATATTTCTTTGAAAATAGTTTATAAAAATCCAAAATGGTGGCTGTTTATATTTATTTCAATGGCATATGCCCAATATTTTTCTTAAACCACCTGTCGATTTGTTAGTAGAAAGACTGTCCAGTTATATTTAGCAATATTACAGAATCCTGCAGTCCCACTCATAGATTTTTGGTTTCACTGCCGACCTTCCGCTTAAGAAATTTGTCTTTTATATAGTTTTTTACAGTCAGCTTTTGGATGGTAAAGTCGTAAGAAAGAGTTTGTCACTTTGAAATAAATGTTATTTTGATATATTTGGCAGGTCCTGCGAGCAAAACAAATGGGGACAATCGCCTTTGACAGGCCCACTGTTCTCAGAGAGACCGTCCAGTTTTATCTTCAGTACAAGCATTACTGGAGTAGCCACGACTATGACCGCATATCGAACCTTGTTGTTGAACTCTTCCCAGAATTCAAGGACACCGAGACACCAGGGGTGCCTGTCAATGTGAGTACTGTTTTTATGTGCTATTCCACCATTATATTTGTCATATTATGGATTGGATGCAGTGTTATAGAAGGAATGAAATTGACGTCACTCAACTCTTTGTAATTTGTTTTAGCCATTCATATTTATGAGAAGTTTTCACTAAAGTCTATCAGGCTATAAAGAGAGAGAGATTGTTAGAGCATGTCAGTCGCTCCAGTCTTGAAATTTTTCGGTGTTTTCTCCATTGAGTTATTTTTAATTTTATATCAAATTGATTGTGATGTGACATTTTATTTTATGGTGTCATTTACTGTGAAATTGAACATTGATTTTTTTTAAGAGAAATTTTTAAGAATCAGTTTTTATTCATTGTGAACTGTTTTCATCCACATGTACTTAGAGTGTGCTATTTTTAAAACGTCATACTTATTGACTAATTGTTGTCACCCAGCGGGTTTTAATTCACTCAATTTAAGCAACGTCGGCCATAGCTTACTGAGATGTATTCATGGTTACATTTTTAGATCTGACAACAATGGAGCAATTTAATAAATATTATAGCTCTGCACAACTCCATGCCCTGAGGACTTATCATTTTAAACCATAAGACCATACAATGAACTTTTTGAAAAGCCAACACATTTTTGTGAACAATCACCGCACAAAGAGAGGAAGAGGATCTAACCAAAAATCATCAATACACCCTACAATCACAGCAAAAGTTAAGACCATCATGTCAACAAATGACCAATCAAATAAAGCTCATATCACAATAAAACAACATATAAACCAAAACAATAGTCCGAAGTTGCTTATCATAAAAAGTGAATTAAAATTCGTTGGGTGACAACAATTAGTCAATAATTATGATGTTTCAAATATTGTTGTAACACGCCTGACAAGCAAGGCTTGTGTTTGTTGTGCTCTGGATTTTGCCTTTTTATAGATATAACTGCGTCGGTTTTAAAGTGAATCTTATACATAAGAATTCATTGTGATCTGGACTTTTAATCGATATGAAAATTGTGATTTTTTTAAACAGTTGAAATATGTGATATTTTAGAAAATCGGTATTGTAAATCCAATTTTGAGGTCAACACTGACGTTTTTCTTAGATATGAGTTCCAAGTTCACCATAACAGTCACCGTGTCAGTATTTTCAATGGACTGTGAGTACAGGTAGAACTTTAATCACCAGTGTGTTTTAGATCTAGACACATTATGGATGTTTCTAGTTGTTTATTTTTAGCCCTTTGATATCTCGTCATTGTATACAAACAACACCGTACCATATTCTTTAACAAATGGCTATTTTGATCACCCAAGACCGCATAGGGGTGGCATACGTAAACAGAGAATGATACCTGTTCATATTGGTCATAGACCACCCGCCAAGACCCCTGGCAACAATGATAACACTGCTACTGTCGTTGTCTGACGTGGTCACTATCTTCAGCATCACCACCATCATCATCGCTGTTGTCGTCATCATCGTTACCACCATCCCCGCAGCCGACGTCACTATTGTCACCACCACCATTATCATCGCGGTCATTGTCTTTATCATCCTTCGTGACGTCACCACAGCTCATACTTTAGTAAACATAATGGTATTTTAATTCTCAGTCGGTCCGAAACATGGCCTTACAAATCATTTAATTTGTGGCTCTAATAGTGACATTGTTTTTATTACTGAAACATGGTTAGAAGAGATCGGAGATTGAAGTAATCTTATATGAATTAACGTCTTGTCAATTTTAACATCATGTCACATCCAAGGATATCAGGACGTGACTGTGGTATTTGTGCAATTTCTATTAAAATACTGGAAAATGTCAACACATTCAAATCTTTTGAATGCACAAAGATCACAGCTTTTACCATCATGTTTTTATGTTTAGACCATCCACCACCATCATTATTTAACAAAATAAAAAATGCAGGCTTGATGCGAGATATGGAAGACCTTATTGAATTATATATTTCTTTTATTGATCGTCTTATAATTTTCGGTGATTTTAATCTACATTTTCATAGTGGGCAGGGAGGCATTTACTATCTTCTATCCCCCTATTTCTGTTTTCCAAATTGCTTTCTGTCTTTGTCTTGGAATGAGATTACTTGGTTTTGTCCTGACTCTGCCGGAGTTCCTTGGCTGGGAGGGAAACAGTCGAATGTATAGTTATAGTTTTGGGAGATGATATTTTTTTCCTGGTAAATCATCTCTGTTATGTATGGTTATTTTTTATTTTTAACATATGATTTGTAAACATTTGAGTGTATTCTTCTTAGTGGGATCTTGTGCTGGGTGAGGCTTTTAGCTGATTTCAAACTAAGTACTTTGATAGTGTGCTCTTGGAATCTACATCTACATTTCCTATTTGAACCAGTTCCCCTTTGTCTTACCTTTTCTTGGGTGCTTTAATTGTAATTCTAGAACTTTTTACTATCTCATTTTCTTCCTTTTTACTGCCGCTGATATGACCTTAATGTGTTGCAAGCGCCATAAGACCCTTAACAACAAACAGACAATCTACATTTTGATTCAGCTGACCCATATTCAAAGCGTTTATGGAATCTTTTAGCCAACCATATTCTTTTACAGATTACAAAAAGCCATATTTTAGATTGGGTTGTGACAAACACTACAACTTGCCCAGTCTACAATAACCGTACATGGTAAAGTCATATCCGCCCGCTTCATCATTATGTTCAACATAAACAAATCGAAACCACCCAAAATAAAGTCACTTGTTACATCCCATAGCATCCTGTAGTGTTGAAACAGAGCTAGCGATTCTTGGATCACAACTTACAGCTGATTCCCATGCAACACTTTGCAAAATGCTCGACCATAATGCACCATTGTGCACGAGAAAGGCGACCAGATGACAAGCTGCTCCATGCTGAACGGTGATGGCTAAGTTCCAGATAAATGAAGATCATCAACTATATAAAGATCGTCACCATAGTCGAGGAGACCATATCAAATGAACAAACTTACTTTGCTGAAAAAATTTCCACATGTGAAAACACATGTGCTCTTTTTCAAACAGTTAAAGAAATGAAGAATGCAATTGATAATAACCATTTACCAAAAGATATCCCTGAAGAAAACCTCCCAACTGCTTTTTCCAAGTATTTTTCAGACAAAGTGAAAATGATAAGAAACAAACTAGATCTTCATTCGGCTGTTCAAAACGATGAGGTAAATTTGGATTGTTAGACCCCCAAAATTTATATCTAATTTTAATATTTTTAATCATGTTTCATCTGATGAAGTAAAAGAAAATCTAAAATTCACAAACAGAAAAATCATATATTCAAAATTCACAATTCATAACACTGCACTGAAAGAAATGAACAAGGCGAAATATCTAGGAGTAACAACTAACAAACTAAATTGAAAGATCATGTTACAAACATATGCAAAAAAAAAAGCAACCTCTACCTTAGGCTTCCTCAGAAGAAACTTATATGACAGTAGGAGGTAAATAAAGTTACACAGTAAAGTGCTACAGGTCTTTGTTAGACCTACACTATAATATAGTTGCTCTGTCTGGTACCCTCACCACAAATCAGAAGATCCAAGATATCAAACAAATACAAAACAGGGCATTGAAATTTATAAATCAAAACAACAAAGATAAAAAGACATGAAACTGATGATTTAAATCTTGAACCACTACAACAGAGAAGAAAGTATGACAAAGTAAAAATATTTTGCAAAGGCCTAAACGATCAAGTTAAATTACCCCTTGGATATATTCAACAAAATAAGAGGAGGTCATCCAAGTTTATGGTTCCCGACTCAAGAGTGGATGCACACTTGTACTCGCTCATACCATCGACAGTGGAATAGTTTCACATCTCTAAAGAAAGATAAATACTGTGGTCTGTGGAATCTTCAAAATTTAAGTTACAGACTTAAAAGGAAGAAGTAGTAGTAATAAACGTTCAAGGTTACACATAGTTTTGTGTGTTAGTACGTTACATCCAGCTGGCAGATGTTGTGAACATTTTGGCTAAACCACAGCATCAATACTTGTTGCCTTTATTTTTCATCTTAAAAAATCAAATATTCAGCATTCTTTTAGAAGCACAGGGGATATTTTTTTTAAGATATAAAAATTACATGTGGACAGCCTGAAACCTGTCCAAATTATCATATTTTAATTTATTATTTTTTTGTTATGATTTATTCCATAATGAAATGTGAATTTCATTTTGTTGGTATTTTTTTTTTTTAATGTCTTTCCCAGAAACGAATACGCACTGACTTGTCTATGTATGCCCGCAACTTCCGTCGTCGAGAGGTCTCCCAGAGAAAGAAGGAAGGCACACCATCCAGTCTGGATGCAGATAGAGACCTCAAGAGTGAGGGAAGCACGCCAACAGTGGGTGCAAAAACATTCCAGCACTCACCATCTCCCACGTCTGGTTCCTTGGCATCCTCAAACCCTTCTGATTTTTGTAACGAGCTTTTGACAGCTGCCAGCATCATCGAAAGCCAAAACTCGTCTTCCGTCATGGCCAAGACTGAAGATTGTGAGTTTTAATGTAGTTTCACTGGTTTTCAATATGCCATCTGCTCTGTGAGAAATAATTCTTGTCAAAATACGGCATATTGTAAATATTTGTTGTCAATTGTTCTAGTCTGTTTCAGTAAGTAATCTTTGACCAATTGTGTAAAATTTAGGGTATTTAAGTTTGGTAACATACCTGTCCTGAGGATTTTCCTCGGATCTGTGATTCAGTGGGGGAATTTCCTCCTTTGGTAATAAATTGCATTTCCCCCAATCAAATGCACCGGCAGTGAGAGACTTGATGTGTAATGGAACAAATAGGTGCAGTTTCCCACTCTCCAGAAGTTAGCTACTAGAGTATCAATGATAATTTATCATTTCGATTTCTCTAAAAGTGGGGGGTTAGTGCAATAAAAATGGGGCCTTTAAGGCTATCATGCTTCATTAAATGTCGATCTAAATTTCAGGATACATTTGTGTCAAATAAATGTCTCATTCCAAATTTAAGGATATACATGACTGATGACTCCTACCATTTTGTATGTTCCTGGTCTTTTTTTTTTTTCAATTTTAGAAGTGATGAATATGTTTGTGAAAAGAATTTATTTGTGTGTGCGTTGGTTTCGGAAAAAAAAAAGTTTTGATTTTTTAAAATGGCATAAAGATCTTTTATTTTATTTTGCTGGTATTACAGCTTGCTAGCTCGGGATATATTTTCCTTATTTTTCTAGTTACGATTTAAAACTTCAAAATATTGTCTCGAAAGCTGCCCATCCAGATAATTTTTACTTGATCGCATGTTGGCATATCAATATGAATTCGTTTTCTAACTGTAAGTACTCAAATGCATCAAAAGATAGCATTTATAGCTGTCTTGCATTCTAAAATAAGACCAGTCCAACAGTATGTGCCGAATGTATATTTCTTGTTATTTTACCTTTCAGTACGAAGTCAAGGCCAAAACAACAGTAACAACAACAACAACAACCAGATCCATTACCAGCGTGGTGGTGGCAGCAGTGCCAAGGGGGGTAACCAACATCACAACTCCCAGGTCAGTGGAATTCCCATGCAGAAACAGGATGGGCGTAACAGTGGTGGTGGGAAAGTTGTTGCAGCCGAGCAACAGCAGCATCAGCAGCATCCACAACACGTGGCCACGGCTGGTGAAGAGGATGGTGGGGAGGGCACGCCTATTCATTTTATGTACGATAAAGAGGCGATGACCGCTGCTTTATCCAGGGATGCAACAACTGCTTGGCAGGTACGCCAGGTCTGGCACATGCACGCTTGCTTTTGTTTTTGTTTTTCACTCTTTCCATCCCTCCACTTCTGTTTTTGGTTTTCTTTTATTTTTATTTTTATTTTTTATTTTTGTTGGGATACAATTTGTCGAAGATTTTTTTTTTTTTTTCTTTTAAAGTTTATTTCATTTTCTATGATTTGAGTTTCTTTTCTTCAAAGTGTGTTGCCTTGGTAATGATTACCATTTAAAATTTTTGTTTACATAGTTTTCTTTTAACTCTTCCATGTTCTCATGGATGGGCAATTTATCACATTTGTTCGATTTTCATTCATGTTGAAATATTTACAATATTGATTGCACAATGCTCAAGAGTTACTATCTCTTGTTTTGTTTTTTTTTTTTAGAATAAGTTTATCGGTCCATCAGTCTTGACTCAAAGCATTCTAAAATCAAAAAACAATATCATTCTTTTTGGTAGGTATTCCATGAATGGAAAAAAAAAATTAAAATTTTAAAAATGTACGCCAACAATATTATTTAACCACGATGTAGTAACAAGTTGTGATGACGTGATTACTCTGCGTGGTATGGTAATGCAAATGATGCTGTGTTGGTAGTGATGACACTGTGGATGTGGTAGAGGCTCTCGTATATGAAATTTGACCAGAGTTATAGTTCTAAACCGAAATATTTTTCGCAAGTGAAACCATTATTTTTATTTTTTTTTTCCCCCACCTCTGTATGATGAATGCTAAAAAATGTGATGGTGACGAAGTGTTATTGGAAATGATGTGCTTTTTTTTCAATTGATGGAATACTTAACCAAAAGAATGATATCGTCTTTTCATTTTAGAATGCTTTGAGTCAAGACTGATGGACTGATAAATTTTTTTCTTTTGTTTGTCGATTTATGTTACTGAAATCTATAGTATAGGTTTCTGCCCCCAAAAAAGGACATTGTATGATTGCAAAAAATTGCAAAAGTTAATTATGAACTAAGTGACTGTATAACAAGGTTATGACCTGCCTATTAGGGAAGGTAGAGTTAGAACGCATAATTCTTGTGAATTTTTTGTGTGTTGCCATGGTCATGGCAGCTATCTTGAAAAGTTGACACAAATAGTGGTCCTCCGCTGTTTCTATAATTATCATATTTCATTTGAACACATGTTGTAAACATAACAAATAGCAGTTTGGTTAGAATAGTTTTATGATCTAAAAGATATTTGAAAATCACGACTTCAAAAATTCACAATTGCCAACTCCCATTTTTTCGAGAGGACTACCTCCTTTATTTGTAGGGATTTTATATTGAATAAATCCAGACAGTCATAAGCCCCCCCCCCCCCCTCTCTCTCTCTCTCTCTCTCTCTCTCTCTCTCTCTCTCTCTCTCTCTCTCTCTCTCTCTCTCTCTCTCTCTCTCTCTCTCTCTCTCTCTCTCTCTCCCTCTCCCTCTCCCTCCCTCCCTCCCTTTTTAAAAAAAAAATAAATTTTTAACCACAATTAAAAGGACTTGCACGTGGCCTTCATCGAACATCTATTTTTTTAAAAGTTTTCAAGATATCGCCTTCAAATTTTTTGAGGTATAACAATCAATACTAGTGTTAAATGGACGTCATCATCATCATTGCCTTTTTTTTTTACCCCGGATCAGGGGATACGCCACAGACAAACAGTCTCCATCCTTCTCTATCCTGAGCTAACTTTTTAATCTTGTTCCATGTCTTATCACTTCATTGTATATCAGCTTCTTTAACTCTTTAGTTGCCACGGTCGCCGCACGGCGACCAAAAAAAAAGGTCGCTGAGTTGCCATGGTCGCTCTACGGCGACGAGTCAATGACCGCTATTATCGAGGCGAATAATTAATTCTGCGAGCAGTAATTATACTGCTGAACTGCCATACATCTCACTGACGGCTATTGACAGCATTTTCTCGTGCATTCATGATTTAAATTCGATTTTTACATTGTTTTTATCGTAATTTTCCGTTGCCAAGGCTTTGTTTGTATTCCACTAGGGAATCAGATGAAGAGATTGATGTGTATAGACATGATAATGACTCAGGAGATAAATTTTTATCAGAATTGGAGATTACGGACATTGAATCAAGTTCGAGGATTGACGAGGGAGGGTCAGACAGTGATTTTAGTGATGTTCCAGGGGGTCGTGGGGACAATTTACAGAATGTAAACAGAAGGGGGCGTGGCACAAATGCTCGAGGTGATGGTAACCAATGGATATGGAATGTATTGACACATGAAGAGACTCATAATCCAGCTGAATGGCTCATTGAGGTGAAAACAATTCTGGAGCAAGGGATGTTGGGTTTAATGAAGAAAAGGTTATGCCTGTGAAGTATTTTCAGCTTTTTTCCCCCCGATGTTTTGGGAGAGGAAATATGTTACTTATTTTTTCTCCCTCCCACCCCCCACACAAAGAATGTAAATGAAGAGATATCAATATGATATTTTCTGTACTTTTTGTTCAATCATTACTCAATAACTACATACATCAATAAAAAAACATTTTTATTCATATATGGTGGAGATACAGGCCCATAAACACAGAAATACATGAAAAATGAATATTAATTAGATATCCAAGATGGCCGCCAAGGTCATGTGACCTAATTTGCATTTCACATAACGTCAAACTGTACCCACATCTATTCTTATATACCTCTGAAAATATGAAGTATGTGTGATGATTACTTTTTTGTAGTGATTTTTTTTTTCTGAAAGCACTCAATTTTCGTCCATTTTGGCCAAAAGGCTTGGCAACTGGGATTTCTTTTACTGCCAGGATGCTTGGCAACTAAAGAGTTAATTCTTCTCCATGTTCCTCGTGGCCTTCCCCTTGATCTTCTGCCCTGAGGGTTCCAGTCCAATACTTTCTTTGTTATAGTGGAGTCATTCTTTCTAAAGGTGGATGTGGAAAAACAAAAAGAAATGTGTAAGATTAAAATCATGAGATCATTTTGAAAAGTGTCTCTAGAATGAAGAAAAAGTAAAAAGTCAGGGAAGGAGATAAAATGGGGGTCTTTTCTTAAAATGAATTAATGAATTATTGCAGTTTAATATGATATGTAAAATTAAAATAATAATAATGTTATTTTTATTATGTGTAGTAAAATATCTTAACTCTATACTTTTTGGGAAGAGCGTTGATCATGATGATGCTTTGTTGTGAAAGTGAAACACTTGCGGTAACTACATGTTTCGCCTGGCGCTGATATGACCTAGATGTGTTGCAAGCGCCGTAAAACCCTTTAAAATGATAAAATGAAATGTTTCGCCATCTTGAAAACCATACAGTGAGAGTGTGTCAAAAATGACGCGTGTTTACCCATGCCACGCATGTTTGAATGAAACAATCTATTTATAAAACTTGTGGAAAACGATTGGTCATTCATTCATGACTAATAAAATTATAGTCTGTTTCCAGAAAACTAGTCAATCAACAAGTGAACAGCAGTTAGTCTGTCACGGATATATGTTTTCAGGGCTAATGTATAGTAGCGGAAATCATGGATTGGTTGAGTTAAAGAATGATAGTGCAGATTTTGTACTTTTGGTTTTGCAGGGGAAAAAATCCTGAATTTTAAAATCAAAACCAGACTTGTGAACAATTGTTTATTTTACAGGCATTTTGGGTCGGCAGCTCCGAAAGCGAAGAAAATATATGGCTTTTTTCAACTGCAAATTATTTGAAATAACCGAAAGAAAATGCTGTATCACAATCAAATCACCAGCCATTTGTAGCAACAAAGAGAGCATTTGCTTCCCTAAGATTCTAATTATACTATGCAAATGAGAGATAATATTTTTAAAGATTTTCCTTTCTTAAATTTGTGCTGCCTGGGGAAGAGTGGCCACCCTGAAAGATGCACGACAATATCAGAACCCTGCCGTTTGAAAAATTTTCCAAAAATAGAAACCATTAAATATTGGATTGTGGATTCTATCTTTTAAAATTCTTATAGCGTTTTGAAAATCATGGGTCCAGAAATCACGGAATCTTTTTGCACACCGAGCAACAGATGATTAAAAAAAATTTTTGGGGCTAAATTCCAATCATGTGTCACATCACTAATTATTTGCAGCAATTACATGTCAGTTTTGAATGCTCATAACTTCCGTTATATACAGGGTTGCCAATTTTCCATTTATTTACGGAATTCAGTATGTTTTTAACCCTCAGTTTATTTTTCAACCAAAAAGTAAGTTCATAATGTCTTTTTAATGGAGTTCAGCACTCAGGATAGGGTCAGACAATGTGTCAATGCATAAAAGTTCAGTAAAATTTTGCCTCCTGAGTTGGCAATTTTGAATATAAACCTGCAAGATGATTCTGGTTGGTGGTATGGTTAGTTACACACCATCTTTTTATTGCTGTTTTTATATTATCATCGACGTATTTATGTTGTTATTTGCATTTCCTGTTATCATGGGAGATTCTCAGATGCAATAGGTTTTGCTCTGACCGATTATATTCTCTGAAATACGCACCGGCTAGCCCCCCCCCCCCCCGATTGAAGTACAAAATGATGCTGGTGTGTTTCAGATCTACTCGGATCAAGTAGCCCAAGTCATGGGAGGTGGAGCCAATCCCAGCCAGGAGTATGAAATGACAGAGGTAAGTTTGCCGACTCAGACCTATGCTGAAACAACCCTCCCTTCCCCTTCCTTCCAGTCTGTTTTTGTGAGTATTTATTAGGAGCGGTTATTTCAGTAATGATGAAACACATAGGTCCTCCTCCATGCACTGCCTTTTATTTATATTTTATCAAGCTTGATTCAACTCTACCTTTTGGTTTGCCTTGGTTTATGGATTTAAATTTTTTTTTTTTTTATTTTTAAGATTTTCTTTTTAGTTTTTTTTTTTGGTACACATTTAGGCTATAAATAATTATTTTTATGTAGCAGGTGTTTACTAAGGCTTATATTCTTTTGAAACTATGTCTGTCTCAACTCATTACAAAGACAGGATATTAAGGCTTCTTAACTGATAGTTGATGTTTTCAACTCTTGTATTGTATCCACCATATTGTTGATAATATTATTGGTTATTGTTATCATAAATAGCCCACCTTAAATTGTATGTAAAACAGACAAGTTGTCGTTATCCTAAACCCGTTGATAACTCCTAATATTAATTGTTGTCCTTGTCACCAATTTGACACTTGTCCAGCACCATTTTGTTGATTAAATTTATTTTTTTAGTGCACCATTATTCTGATCAAAACTTTAGCTTAAACGTTATATGTATTGATAATACTGTTAACAGTTCTTAGGTGGTTGGTTTGTATTGCAGATGTTGTTCTAATAAATTACCGTATGATATGTTACTCTATTTTAGGCCTTGTAACAATAAGCAGATAGCAAGTCAGGGAAATTTTTTGTTGTTGAAAACAATAAGCAGATAGCAAGTCAGGGAAATTTTTTGTTGTTGAAAACAATAAGCAGATTAGCAAGTCAGGGAAATTTTTTGTTGTTGAAAACAATAAGCAAATAGCAAGTCAGGGAAATTTTTTGTTGTTGAAAACAATAAGCAGATAGCAAGTCAGGGAAATTTTTTGTTGTTGAAAACAATAAGCAGATAGCAAGTCAGGGAAATTTTTTGTTGTTGAAAACAATAAGCAGATAGCAAGTCAGGGAAATTTTTTGTTGTTGAAAACAGTAAGCAAATAGCAAGTCAGGGAAATTTTTTGTTGTTGAAAACAATAAGCAGATAGCAAGTCAGGGAAATTTTTTGTTGTTGAAAACAATAGCAGATAGCAAGTCAGGGAAATTTTTAGTTGTTGAAAACAATAAGCAAATAGCAAGGGAAATTTTTTGAGTTAGAAAAATATATTCATGGCTTATCATTGGCTTATCATTTAATGAAAGATAGCAAGTTTAGCAAGGCATTTATGATGGTTGTTGAATTAGTTTTTAAAATCATTTACCAAATTAAAATTACAGGTAGAGGTGGTCCGGTATATAAAGGTCTCCTAGCCAAGTGGAGCCCAAATACATTAATATATTCATGTGCAATAAGGCTTTAAATGTTTGAAAACATTGGGCATTCTTGGAACAATGACCAAAGAATGTTTTAATCAAGAAGTTGACAATATTGTATTTGGAAATGCAAAATATTTACCAATATTTCATCATCAATTACCTCAATCAATTTCCGATTCAGGGGCAGTGATCATTGTCTGGCTATCTTCGCATTGAATAATGGCAGAAATATTTGAATTCAAATCTGTGGAATTTTGGTTCAACCAATTTATATTCAATTGACAACTGTTAACCCTGGCTTTTCCTTGTTAAGATATTTATTTAAAGAAAATAATCTTTGTTTGAGTCTTTGATTTTTGGAGAATAAGATTTTGTCTTTTACACCAAAATCCTGGTTTTTTATATTCAATCTAAATTATTTTATTGTTATTGTAGGTTGGCAGTCAATTCACCATGTGGTGGATTGTAAGATTTTCTCTTTTTTTTTTTCCTCAAAAAAAAAAAAAAATCATTAAATTCTTTCACATGGTGTTAGGACCAATGGTTTTTATATTGAGATTAATACATATCCATGAGATATATTAAGTGTATTTGTGGTCTACTGTGATCACATTGGACTGGTAAATAGCTTCAATCAGGAATTTTACACAAAGTTTCTATTACTTCGAGAAGGCAATTACTGTAAGCATTTTGTAATCTTGTGAGATTAACTCAGCTGAAGAACTTGGTTAATTCAATGGGACAGCCATAGGGAGTTTGAAACAATTTAAAGACAAATGCCTGTGATTGTGACTTGGGTCTTGTTAACCTGGCATAAACAGTTCATCAGAGATGCTTCTTTCTTTTTTTTTTCAAAATGTCGTGATTAATTGACCTTTGCTCTGGGGGTTCTAGCTATGTAATCATGAAATTGGCCTTCGAGGACTATGTAAAAAGGTAGATTTAATCAGTCCAATTGTGTAGTAAGGTATGTTTTGTCTTTTATGGAGTGTAGAGCTGCAAGACTGACAGACCCAGAACTGTTGGTTTAAGATTTAGCCAGAGGAAAGAAAAATAAAATTTAAAAATTTGCTCTGGAGAGTTAATTGTTTTTTAGGGTTTTTGTTTTTTGTTTTGTTTTTTAATGGTTAACTGCCATAATCTGGAAAGACACGTATTTTAAAATGTGACCAGAAAACTCAACCTTCGAATATTGATTGATTTAAATGACCCTTATCCTTGCCAAAAACTTTAAAACCTGTAGACTTTGTCAGGTCTTCTTTCAGTCCCAGGTTTAAGAGTTTTTGCCAATATGAGGGTCATTTAAATTGATCGATATTATAAGGATGAGTTTTCTGGCCAAATTTAAAATACATTGTCTTTCCAGAGTACGGCAGTTACATGGTTAAGGCCTCCATTATTTACATTCCACGATATTTGGTTTCATCCTGCTAAGCCGAATTGGTTAGTCAGTGATTTCAACTGCAAAAATATCAGGCATTTAACATCAACATATCCTAATTTTTCAGACACAAATAGTTTGTAGCAATTTGTGTTGATTCAGGTACTGCATAGTCATTTTCATATTGGATCCAAAAAAAAAAAATAGATTGTGGTTGACACTTTTGTTTTTTGTTTTTTGAAATAAACCCTCATTTTAAGATTAAGTTAATTAAAAAATTGACAATGTTTTCATTTCATAATTTTATCTATTTCATTTTTTAAAACAAAGTTAAAAAAAAAATGCTGTAGTTCATACTTTTTGGGATATAATGCTTGGTTGCTTTTGATATTTTATTTCCTCGCTTAACCTGCCTTAAAACTTTTCTTCAACTTCTTTTTCATAAAAAACAGTTTTTGATGTTGATTATATTTTTTAAGATTTAAATTTTTCTTTCAGATATTGTCCAGTTTGCATTATGTTAAAATAATTAGGTGTGAGAATGTCAGAAATATTTTTAAAAATAAATTGTGTCCAGCATTTTCTTCTCCTGCCTCTTCCTCTTCCTCTTGGGTGACACATTGAGCTTGACATTTGACCCCTGACCTGTTTCAGGAGGCATCCGGAGGAGGAGGAGAAGGGGGAGCTGGAGCTAACTCTGACAGGTTGTCTGCTATGGCCATGTGGCGATCCACCGCTCTACCGGACCCCCTGCCCACCCCTCCCTACTCAGATGCCGTCATCAGGGCCCGGGAAAGCGGCAACACCATGTCAGCGCGTCCCAAAATCATCCGGGAAACGACCCAGTTTTTCCTGTCGCTCAAACTATGGTGGACAGCACCGGACTACGAACGCATTGCGGAGCTCGTCCTTCAAAACTTTCCAGCACTCGTCAGCCTTGTAAGGAAGTCGTCGTGCTGTCTGATGGTTTTATTTCATTGGCCTGTGGCGTGATGCTGATGTGTCCACTGTTTGTGTCTAGACCCTCGCTAGAATTGTAGTAGACTGTCCCCTCGGCTATCCCTATGTGTTATATCATTTCTAATCTATTATTTAGAATGGAGCATTTCTATTTTTTTTTCATCTGGTAGAAGTTGTATAGTTTTTTTCATTCATATTGTTTTCTTTTCCTGTATAGTAGTGCATGATTTCGATTTATTTTTATTTTTATTTTTTATGTGTTTGTTACTTCTAATTCACATTACTGCAGACATCCGTTTAAGGATTGTCCTTATTTATTTATTTGTTTTAAATTTGGGACCACGGAATTATGTCAATATAGCTTGATTAAGGGTATTGTCCTAAGACTTCATGTCTTATGTCCTGACAAGTGCACACTGGACTGGGACCAGGACCAGCTGTATTTGTTATGAAATCCAGTCAACATAGGTTTTTATTAGATGTATATATGGCGTTGATTAGTTAATGATATCACCAGATTACAATAGCAATGGTGATTTTATTTGCCTCTTACTAATAACATTAAATTTTCGGAATTTCAAATTGGCAATCTTAAATCAAATAGGTTGAATCAATGTAGGACACATTATAGGTTATATTTCAGGTGTATTAGGCATTGTTTGTTTTCATTTTTATACATACCATTTTACTTATATTTATTTCCTTCCTTTTGATTTTCATTGATTCTGCCTAACATTTTTACCCTGTTTATTTTGCTCGTTTTACTACCACTAATCCCTCATCGCTTTGTCTTATTCCTTGTTGTTGGTTTTCTTTGTTGTTTTTTTATTATTTGTAGACCCTCTCTCAGACCTGCCTGCTACTACGATTAATTTGTAGAATTACGAAATTTTGGCTTCAATTTCAGATTTTCATGAGCATCATCTCTAAGTCATTAAAACTTATTGAAAATGAAAGTTGATGCCAGACTACATATTTTTTAAAAAAATTGAAGTGTTATTTGATCCTTGTGAGGGGAAATTGTTGGGTTAAAAAGTTAACTATAGGAACTACTATTTTTAAGTCCTAAAATCTACGAATTTTTACAATTTCAAGTCGGCAGGTCTGCAGTCTCCTCTCCCCTCCCTTATTTTTTTTTTTTGTGATGTGCAGATTTTATTGGGTCTGTCCCAAATCTTTATTTCTTATTTAAAGTGACCAGTATTTTATTGAGGTAATTTCTTAATTGGAACATGTCCTTGATGATAATTAATCAAAATGCTTCAGCTAAACTAAAGTTAAACCTTAAAAATATCATTTACTCATGTTAAGTAAACATCTAGTAATCTTATATTTTATAAAAGAAAAAGAAAAAGAGAAACTATATATAAATGACCCATTCTATAAATATTCCATTCTTCAGTTTCACCAATGTTTAAAAAGACCAATATTTTGAATTTGGAGTGTGTTTTGTATCAGTTCCCCACCCCTCCATCATAATTTATATTTCCTTCTTTTTTTTTTTTTCTTTAAAGCTAGCTTATATTATTTGTACTGCCAAGCATTTTGATTTATGAAATAGTAAAGCAGGCAGTATATTTGCTTTTGACACACTGTTTTAAAGTATTTCTTAGCTCATATTTTCATTATTTATGATGAAGTGACAAGATATCAGTTTAATGTGTTGGCTGATAATTTATTATCTGGATGCCTGCAACTTCCATCACACTCATTTTCATGCCGTTTTTCTTTCTCCTTTTTTCCTTACAGCAAGCCATCAAGAAAGATCTTGGAACTTGTGCACGTAATATGAGACGTAGGCTTCCTTCAGCACGTCACCACAAAGGACCAAGTTCTCCTTCCAAAGCTGCCACAGAAACTTCGTCCTCATTATCGCTATCATCTGCTTCAGCAGTATTACCTCACCAAGGTTCAGGAGTCACAACTGCTCCTAGTGCAGCTACAACAGCCTCCAGTGGAACACAAGGGGCTTCTTCTGATTATATGAAAGCACTCATGACAGCACAGAATATGAATGAACTGGGTATGACCCAGAGAAATCTAGGGGAGCTTGCAGTGTTGGCAGGTATCAAACAGCGTATGGAGCAGCGACCTCAGGATGTGAGTGATTTGGAGAGACAGTATTTAGCCCAGTGCACGAGTGAAGAACAACGGCAAGCTTTGATTGCCTCAGGGGCTTTTGGGAACGATTCGACAGCTATGGCTGCTCTTAGTGCTTTCTATGGACAGTTGGGGATGGAGATTGCACCAGCTGGTGGGAAAAGGGGCAATGCCACCGCTGGGGAATATGATGTTGATGGTTCTTCATTGAACGTCATTGGGGTGGAAGGTCAGAATCAAAGCAAAAGGCAGAGGCGGATATCACAGGCCGAGGTGGAAAGAAGGTTGAAGGAGGCAGAGTTATCTCAAAATACCAATTCTTTGGACTCAAGGCAACATCATCACCATCATCATCAACAGCAACAGCATCATCATCATCACCATCATCCACATCATTCGAACCATGGAATTACTGTCGGTGTTTCAGACAAATCTCTTGTCAAGCGAGAACCTTTATCTCCATCAGGTGTCATTGACAAACGTTCATCCTTATCGTCATCGTCCTCCTCATCTGTTTATAAAGATCAACATCATCAAACGCATCATCAACAACAGCAACATCATCAGTTACAACAGCAACAACAGCAGCAGCAACAACAACATCAACATATTAACAGTGGTGGTAGCGCTATATACCCTCCTCCCACCTCCCACGATCAGGTCTACTGGGAGGCTCAGGCCATTGCGAATATGGCCCTCCTCAACCACCCATCCTCTACCTCATCCCCCTTCACCCCAGCCTCTCAGGCACACTCACACAGCAATCAACAACATCTGCCGCCATCTCATGATGTTTCTTCAGGTACTGCAGCTGTCACCGCTGGTTTCTCCGTTTCTGACACACCCATGAACTTGACATACGATGGGGATAAACACTCCGCTTCCATGCCTCGAGCAGATCCATCCCCCATGGTTCAAGAAACTTTACCCGACACTGCCAGTCTGGCAGCTCAAGTGGAGGTAACAACCTCGTCCACCACCAAGTCCCATAATCCCAGAAGAAGGACGTCATCCTCTCCCAGAGCAGGAGACGCTTCAAGGGAACAGGTAATGGTGGGTCCATTCACTATTCCAGCTTTGTTGTGTTGAAAGGGTTTATGATTGGATAGTTTTTGGTGCCTAGTTGTTCATGTGGTTGGATAAAAATTGAAGATAAAATTTGTACCCCAACATTGATTTATAGCATAACGTTCAGACAACAAATCTGCCATCTGTGCATCATTCGATCGGTCAATATTGATTTTTTATTCAGATTTTATCCACCAGATTCTTATTATTTTATACAACTTTTAAAGAAATGTTTACATATATATATATATATATATATATATATATATATATAATATATATATATATATATATATATATATATATATATATATATATATATATATATATATATATATAGCCAAGATTGAACTTTACTTTCAGATTACAATAACAATTTTCGAAAAATTCGTAGAATTACGAAATTTTGGATCCATTATTAGAACTTCATGTGCATCTCTAAGACATTAAACCTTATTGAAAATGAAAGTTGATGCAGACTACATAATATTAAGGATTTTAGAAGCGTTATTTAATCCTTGTGAGGGTAAATTGTTGATATTTAAAGTTAACTATAGCCACTACTACTTCTGTCACCCAAAAACTACATTAAAAAATTTTTTCAATCAGGCGGTTCTGCATTATGTCTTAACCATGTCCAGAAAGAGGCCAAGCAATTTGTTACTGCTCTCTTCGTGAAACCGTTGATATTTGTGGTCATAATAAGATGACAAATGGGAGATGTGATGTATATATGAAAAGGAACTTCCCCACATGCTTTGTTTTTTTGTAATAGGATAGTAGTATTTGATACCAAAGGAGTTAATAGTGAGGCACACAAGCAATTTGGCTAAAACCATGTTTATTTCTTCTGACCATGGGTGAAAGTTCGCCGGCATATCCCGGAAATTCCGTTTTTTAAAGTAAATGTAATAATCACCTTCCGGCATTTTGACTCTTCTGCCGGCTTTATCATTATTGCACCACCGGAACATTAACTTTTAATACTAGGAAAGACCTATATAGACTATTTAATTTTCTATCAAAGGTGACAATTTAAACACATGTGTCACTTTTCTGTCATACATTTGATCTGTTTACAGCTGACAAATCAGCTGATGCGTCACATTTCATACTACTATATTATTTATCTTTTCATTTGGTTATTAAACGCTGGTTTTCACTAAAACCTTTCACACCACTTTTGAAAATTTGCATTGAATTATGCATATAAGCTTATTTTATACTTCAAATGGTCTCAGATCTCATTTAAGCTTCTACTTTTTGTTAAATAGAACCTGTCAAGTGAAAATAAAATAGAGCCAACATCTTTGACAATGAAGTCTTCAATCAAGGACTGTATTGCCCATAAACATAAATGGGTTATTTCCCTTTATAATACAACTGAAAATATTTTATTTTGATTGTTAACATATATGATATTTTTTTCTTTAATATTTTGTATGAGTCTAATTTTTAAAATTATTATTATTATATGGGGAGCTGTAAGAACGCTGTGGGTTTTTTAAAAAATGCTTTAAGATTATTGTTAGGGTATTCAACTTGTATATCACATAGGTGGGTATTTCCCATATTTGAACCAAAAGTAGTAATAGTTGTAGTAGTAGTAGTAGTCACCACTGCCACAACCACTACCACCACATCATCATCATTATCACCACGACCACTAGAGCATCATCACTACAACAACCTATACTAACACTAACATCAAAACAAGTACCATGGTTGGGGTCTCTTGATCACTTCTTTGGGTTGTTTCGAATTGTAATAGCCCTTGGTATTACAATTTCTGAGCCTTTTACTATACAGATTTAAAGTGATGGCTTATCTTGGTGTCTCCATAAACCGGGTAATATTGTAATCACTAGAGATTGCTGCGAATGAGTGTTTAAATGACGAAGATCATTTATTTTGCTTTGGGTTTGGTGTTAGCTTTTATATAAATTTTGTTTTCAATCATGCAGAATAAATACTTCTTTCTTTTTTTCTTTTTTTTTTTTTGCTAAAAAAAAAAAACACATTTAGGGTCATAGAAATAAATGTACTTTTCACTCTGGGAAGGTTGGTACTCAACCGGCGAGTCGCAGATCGCAAAAAATTAAATTAGCATCTTTTTCAGGCAAACCAGCTTCACCGGTCTGTCTTTCAGGCAAATTGATTCCAGTTAACTTTCACCCATGCTTCTGACCTGTCTTTGAAATTCCCAGGATTGCAAGCTGCCCTCGCCGTCTTAGTGTTAGTGAATACATAAAGCTGTAGAATTTTCTGTTAAGGTTTTATATCAAATCTCTCGTTAGCAAAATGAAACCCACCATTGTTGGGGTTTTTTGGGGTTTTTTTTTTTTCTTCTTCTTCTAAATATGGATTGTTTCAATTATTATTATTATTATTATTATTATTTTTCATCTTCTGATTTTAACTGTATGGGCATGAAAAGAAATGAGAAGGATGTTGGATTCTGGAGTGTTTGTTGTTGGTAATTAAAAAAAAAATTTTTTTACATCTGATATTTGGAAAATCATTTTGAAGCAGGAACGGCAAAATTTTCAAAATTCAACTAAATTGTTGTCGTGAGTGTTGCTGTTTAGGTATTGCAGTCAGCTACTAAGCATCTATTGTTGGATTTTGAAACTTGATTATAACCTAATGCACTCTTGTTTCTCCCACCACCTTTACAGGTGTGGTTCCCTCATGGTGCTGGTTTCAAAAAAGAGAACCAGGAGGTGGTTTCCCTTCCAGAACCACTCCCGATCCCCGACTATTCGTCCAAGATCCTGTCAGCCAGGGAGGATGGATCTGTTGTTAGACATCGGTCTGAGATTATCCGAGAGACGGCCAGATTTTTCCTGGGGCTCAAGTATTGGTGGTCCAGTGCCGACTATACTCGGATATCAGAGCTTGTGGTGGAACAATTTCCTGAGCTGAGAGATGACAATCAGTCAGAGGGCATGAACAATTTTGTGAGTTTTTCTCCTGACTATGTTGCGTTATTCTCTTGGATGTTTCTTTTATTTTTTTAAGTTCAAGGTCTTTTCTTGGCTGGAAATTCAGACCTGTCAGAAGTACAAATTTTCTGGTGACCAAACATTCTGATTTGTTTTAGATTTTTCAATAACATTTTCCCCCTTCATTTTCATATTTTAGCCACAGTTGAGAGGAATGTTTTAATGGTGCTTGGATAAAACTAAGGAATTTCCTTTTTCAAACTGAACTGAAGCATTTCAATCCATGTAAAGCATTTTAATTTGATAATTTATGAAGCGTTTGCGTTGAGGCAGGCATTTTTAACTCTAGATTTTTTCTTTCTTTTTTTTTTTTTTGTTTCTTTGAAAATTGATTTGATGTTGTTACCTTTGGCAGGTATATGTTTTTTACAGAATTATGAATAATTTGCTCATTACTGTTCAAGAACATTTTACAACTAAGTACACTGATAGTTTGCTCTTGGAATCTACATCTTGTTTCCTATTTGAGCCTTTCCCCCTGGGTGGGGTTCCTGACCTCCCATTGGGCAGGGAGGTACTTACTGTGTCTTCTATCCCCCTATATCTGTTTTCCAACTTGCTCTCTGTCTTTGTCTTGGAATGAGATTACTTGATTTTGTCCTGGCCCTGGCTGAGAGGGAAACAGTCAAATGTATAGTTAGTTTTGGGAGATGATATTTTTTTCCATGTAAATCATCTCTCTGTTATGCACCGTATTATGTTTTCTATACATATTCGACATATTTGATAGTGTGCTCTTGGAATTTACATCTGTTTCCTATTTGAACCAATTCCCCTTTTGTCATCCCTTTTCTTGGATGCTTTAATTGTAATTCTTTTTATTTTCCCATTTTCTTCCTTTTTACTGGTGCTGATATGACCTTAATATGTTGCAAGCGCTGTAAAACCCTTTAAAACAAACAAAATTAACCTTTCCCCTTTTTCTTACTTTTTTTCCTCCAGTCCTTTTAATTGTACATGTAGAATGTTTTTACTGTCCAATTTCCTTCTTTTTTTACTGACGCTGAAATGACCTAAATGTGTTTCAAGCGCTGTAAAACCCTTTAAAATAAATCAAACAAACAAATGTGTTTAGAGCTAGATACTATTTTATTTCGAGCAGATTATCGTAATAAGCTGAATGATATTAAAGGATGAGTTGGTAAAATTCAATCGATTCAATTTGTTTCACAGCGTCGCATCCAGCGAGATTTGTCCATGTGTGCTAGAAATCTGCGTCGAAGCAAGAAACCCAGGCGTGAGCGTGGTGGTGATGGTAGTGCAGGCCTCCATAACCAGGACCCCAATTTAGGCAGTGGGAACCCCCATCCTGTCAAGCGCAGCAAAGCTTCCAGATTACAGGGAGAGAGGAAAGCACGGCGGGCTGGAGCAGGGAGAACCAAACGTAACAAAGGTCTAGGAGGTATTTCATCCTCTTCTGCAGCGAGTAGTGCCGCGAATGGTGGTAGCAGTGGTCATCATCACGAGTCAGTAACAGCCTTGCCTGAGCCAGCAGCTGCGGTCGCCATGCCATCCGTCACAGAAGAGACAGAAGCTGCTGCTGCTTTATTGCAGCAACAATTCATGCAGCAGTCTTCTTCGTACCAACACCCTAGTGCCCACCTATTGCCTTCATCACATCTTTTGCCTTCACTACAGACACACCCTGCCCTCCATGACCAACAAATGCAGGTATGTTGCTGATGACAGCAATTTTATTATATGTTGCAATGAGGCAGAGATGGGGATTTCGATTAACCTTCCACATAAGTAGAAGTCTGTCCAGCCTTTACCTGTACTTTTTATCCCTGCATCTACAACTTGAATAGCTTAGGCAATTTGAGAGGTTTTTTTTGACATCAGTTGCCTTCCTTTTTTTAGAGGCATTCTCGCATTTCAGAGCAAAACTTTGATATCTGACTTTCTGAATTTGTTCAAACTCAATTGAAGTTGTGCGTTGCTTTTAATTTTTCTCTGTTTTCTAAATATTGTGTCAGTTGAGTGCTGGAATTCTTCAGGCCCAAGCACCCCATGGCCACATTGGAATAGATGAATCAGGAAAAGGATTGGTGAAGGATGAACCGTGTGGGAATTCAATGGAGGATGGACTTGACCAAGACAATACGGGAACTGGTAGGTGCTTAGTGCAGTTTTGACCTATTTTTTATGTCTTGCAACCCAATACAGGTGGGGTTTGATTTTACTCTAATGTTAAATCACATCTCATCATGTTCGCAAGAGAGCTGTAACAATGATGGGACTCAAGCTTCATAGATGCCAATCAGTGTTTCTTAATGCTCAGTTGTTACAACCCCATGAATAATGTTGGAAGTTTTGATTTGAAAGAAATACGTTCCTGTCTTTAAAGTTTTTAAAGCATATTTGTTAAGACGACCTCTGCCTGGCGGAATTATTGAGTAATGTGTTTACAAGGTTTCCTTTGATCAGAATGTCTGTTTTATATCTAATATTCATGGTAAGGAAACTTTAATGGCATGATGAGAATTTGAGATATTCTTCGGAATTATGTGTTCCATTTATGTTTAAGAGATAAAGAATTAAACAAAATAATAGAATGTCCAGTGGCACCAAATCTTCTCAGCGTTTTATTTTAATTCTACATTATTGATGCAAATAAATGTTCAGTCAATGATTCTGAATAAATCAATCTCTCTAAATTCAATTTCTTGTGAATCTGTCAACGACAATCCTTTTTTCAGGTTTGAAATCTGCCTCGATGGCTCCTTCATTGGGAAAGCCATCCTCCCCTCTTCTAGACTCAGTTCACTCTGAGGCCCAAGAAGTAGCAAGGGCCTTGGCCAGGGCTCCTAGCAGAGATATGGAAGGGGCCCCAGTAGACAAACTAGATCAAGGTGTGTGGTGTAGTTGGGGAGAGTTTGGGTGATGTTTCAGTCTTAAACGTTCTTATGGAAGATACCAGTCGCTTCATTTTGGCATCAAGTTGTCTAATTGTTTTGTTTATGTCGATGAGTTCCACTTTTTTCACAGATTTAATGGCAACACCATTGGTGCTTATATTTTGATGGGCCTTTATTTTTAGTTTTTAATTGCGAGAGTCAATTTATAAATAAAAAAAATCTGGCATAATTTAATGTCAGTCAGTTCTGATTGGTATCTTCAATATTTTGCATTGGTTATACTTCCTGAAAAAAAAAGAGGAAAATGATTCACACACACACACACTCTCTCTCTCTCTCTCTCTCTCTCTCTCTCTCTCTCTCTCTCTCTCTCTCTCTCTCTCTCTCTCTCTCTCTCTCTCTCTCTCTCTCTCTCTCTCTCTCTCTCTCTCTCTCATACGGTGTATCCATTCCTGGTGTAACCTCCAACACCATGCCTTGATTGTCCTTCTGTATGAGGCTGAATTCTGGCATGTCTTCTGTATCAAATCAATGTCATTTTTCTATCTATTTCATTGTCTTCCTGTGCCTCTTCTTTCCTCGACTGTTATTTTGTTTTCAAGAGTTTGATGTTCTAGGATATAGTGGAAAAATGTGAGCTTCTTATGTAGTCTGTTTTGTTATGGAGTTCTCTAGCATTTCATTCTAACATCTTATTGTCTTTTTTTCGTGAGCTTTTGTGATTGTATGTATATTTTGTTCTAGGATATAGTGGGAAAATGTGAGCTTCTTATTTAGTCTGTTATGGAGTTCTCTAGCATTTCATTTTGAAATCTTATTGTCTTTTTTCGTGAGCTTTTGTGATTGTATGTTTCACAGTTACAGTTGTATGAACAATGCTGTTGTTTTTAAAATTATTAATTTGGTTTTAATGCATTAAATTTTAAATATTAAACTTATCGCTGCCATTAAGCTCCTCCCTGGTAACCCTCTAGTGTTCAGATTGTTTTTGAAGGAGTATACAATGAGTTCCCATGTCAATCATGTAGACATCCTTTTATGATATAAGCTTACATTTTGATGTCTGCTGGAGCATTTTCGTTTTCTACTGTCACTCATGGCTAAACTCCACAGAGAAACGATTTCATAGGTCCGTCCATCCCCATATTTCAAACTTTTGTGTGAGCTCTTAATTATTTTTTTTTATCGAAGAACGATTGGCTCTTGAAAATCTTGACCCTTCAACGATTGGTCGTTTCGACAGCTGAAAAAAATAAAATTTATTCATAAAACAGTTGGTTTTCAACTGATTTTTCTGAAATAAGGACCAAGCTGATTTCAGCAATGTTACTTTCAAATTCCTAATTATATCTTTTACTTTTAGATTTTAGCTATTAGGCCTACCTTAAAAGGCGTTACATTTTTTGCATAATAGTAGCGTAATCCCTGGACGGCGTTTTTGTCTCGGCCAGCCGGTTTCAAAGCCTGTGATTGGTCAAAGACTTTGGGACACTTGACTCACAATTCTACACGAATAAGATGGTGGCAATAGCTCAGGGAGAGTAAATTTTTATTGACCAACCATTTTTCTTGGTGGTAATGCAAAAATAATACAAAGTAATAATTTCACATCAGAAAAAATAACTGAAGTTCCTGTCTCTCTATAACAATAAAATTGATACCACAAATCAACCCACAAATAAGGGGGTTATAAATTATTCATTAATATTTTTTAAAGTTGACAATAATTGTCATCAAAGTCATTTTTCATCACCAAAGTCGTAATTTTTGCCCTATCTCCAAAGTGCAAAGTCAATGATTTTCACAAGCAAGTAATACAGGATCCAAATTGCAATTTCTACATGTTTTATTTTTTGTTGGCAAATTTATAAAAATCAAAGCTGAAAACTTCTTGCAAGACTGAAAAACTTGTCATTTCCTTCACAATGATTGGATTTTACTGACTGAGGCTAGTCTTGACTACCTCGCCCATGAATATTTGGCCGTTGTTGGGTTGAATCATAAACAGTTAAAGGCCAACAATTTCAGTTGAGGTCATGACAGACTGGCTTCTCTTACGCCACTCTTCATTAAGTTTCTATTCAAACAACATTAAGACCTTCCAGACCATTTTCAGGACTTTTCCCAAAATGTCATACCTATCCTACTCAAAAATTGATATCTTTAATTAGACTCAGAAACAATGAGGACATACTAAACAATTTTTGGGCAGCAAAACAAAATTTACAAAAACAACAAGTTCTAATGGCTATAACAAAAGATTTTTCTCCACAAATCTGAAAAATAAAAATGTTCATTGAATCGCAACGAATGTGACGATTTTCCTGTCATTGGTTAGGAGAGAGTTAAAGAGCAGAGATCATCATTCAAATTTCTATAATTGTCCTCTTCCTTATGGATGTGGACATGGGTAGAAACTCTCTTTCTGTGAGTTGGTTCATCTGAAAATAAGATGATTATTTTATTTTTCCTATCTGTCCTCTCATCTATTCCTTAATTTCTAATCTGTAATCCGTAAAGGGCTTTTTTCTTCTTCCCAAAGAGATTGGAGACATGGATTTGAATCTCACATGGAAAACTTGTCTCTATTTAAGGGGGCGAGCGACACTAAAGGGTCATATTTTTTATTTGATAAAATATCCTAAACTTCTATGCACTGTCACAATGTATATGTTTGAGAAGGATGATTGCATATAATTTTTTTCGAAAAAAGTTGCCCGTTGCTATGGAAACGACGCCATATTGGAAAATAAACAAATCTTAAAAAGTCAAAGGCTTTTTTGTTTATCAACCCATTGCCATAATATTTTGGCCAGAGGTAGAAAAAAGGAAAATAAAGAGGCTCTTGAAGCCCGATTTTTAATTTTTAATTTAGAAACTTTAAAAATTAAGCTCAAAGTTATTACTTGATTATACCCCTTGAAAAAAGTTACATAATTTCAAATTACTCATAAATTAATTATTTTTTCAAAAACCCGGCTTCTAGAGGACCTGTGTATTTGTATGACACTCATTTGTAGAAAGTTTGAAGGAGATTGGTTGAAAACTGAGGGAGGAGACGAAAATTGCAGTTTTGAGAAAAAACGCATTTAAAAGTCAAAGTAAACAAGTTTAGGAAAAAACTCTCCTCTCACTCTCTGATTGGATTGTGACCACATGACATAATTAAGAACAAAGTGATTGGTTGTTGAAGATAGAGGAGAGTTTTTACTTTTCATTGATATGTTTTTGCCTTTACTTAGTTATAAAGACTATTTGATATTCTTTCATGAAATCAGTCCACTGAAACTAAAATTGGGCAGGATAACCATACTATGGGTCACAAAATACGTTATTTTGAGTTGAAAAAAACTGAAGATGAAGTTCTCATGCAATTTTTAATGCAGACAAATGGTCACATGACAACATCCCATCAAAATCTAATTTAAGCGAACTGGGTCAAAATTCACTTGTAGTGTCGCTCTCCCCCTTAAATTGTAAATATTATTTAAAGTGTAATTTGTGAGCAAAAATGTTTAGTGATGAGAGTGTGCACTCCAGTGCCTGTGTATTTGTGTGTTTTTAGATTTATTTGTCATTTGTTCATACAACCAAAATTTTCATATCGGGGCAGGGTGCTTTACAAATAATAATAAAAATTATTATTATTATTATTATTATTATTATTATTATTATTATTATTATTATTATTATAAATTATAATATCCTCAATGGGAAATTTGTTCACTTTCAGACAAAGTTGGAGTCACCCAACCAGTACTTCAGAACACCATGAAGGTTTACCAAGATCCAGATCACGGCAATGACCTCCAGGAAAGATTTGCTGGCTTGTGGAGAAAAGGCAAATTCTTTGATGCCTCATTAGGGGTGGCTAGCAAAAAATTACATGTAGGTTTTTCTTTTGTTTTTCTCTCTCATGTTTGTTTGCTGGTGTTATCTATTTTTTAAAAAATGTTATCTAACATGTCTTCCTCGTATTCTCAGAAAAGACCTTTTCCTTTCTCTCTCTCTCTTTATCTCTATCTGTGTAGTAGTATGGTAGTTGTTATTTTGCTATAATAATACATTGATAGTCAAAAGGTGCTTCACTGACACGCATGACTTTGAATCCAGATTTAAGATTAATGCTTCTGGGTGGGGGTTCCTGACCTCTTATAGTGGGCAGGGTAGTACTTACTGTGTCTTCTTTATCCCTATATCTGTTTTCCAATTTGTTTTCTGTCCTTGTCTTGGGGTTTTGTCCTGGCCCTGGCCAGATACCCTGGCTGAGAGGGAAACTAGTCAAATGTATATTTAGTTTTGGGAGATTAAATTTTTTTTTCCCTTGTAAATCATCTCTCCGTTATGTACTGTTATCTTAGTGGGTTCTTGTTCTGGTGTGTGGGTGAGACCATACCTGCCAACCTTTCCGCTTTTGGCGGAATCATTTTCTGTTTTCACTCTACTTATTTGTACCATTCCGCCAGTGTCTCTAAAATTCCGATTTACAAAAATGATAATAATGGTAACATAGCTGCCAACCAGTACGATAAAATCGTACTTAGTACGATTTGGCCAATCCAGAAAAAGAAAAACAATCCAGAAAAAAAAAAAAAAAAAAAAAGAAAATCCGATAAAAATTATCTTGGGAGAAAAATTTTTGTCAAGAAATTCAAGGTGCTACTTCTGGTGAAAGAGGGTGAAAGTTTCAATGCAGCCAATGACTCACTGGAGTCTGAATTCAATGCTTATGCTGTAGAGGACTTTCCTTCAGACTTCCTGGTGCAGTCCTCAGATGAGCAGTGGTTTACAATGGCAAAGATTGTAGACTCTTTTGGGAAAAAGAAGTTTAAAAAGCTGTCATATTTCATGCTTGGCCTTCTCACAATCCCACACAGCAATTGTGAGTGTGAAAGAATTTTCAGTCAAGTTAGGAAAAATAAGACTGACTTCAGGGGCAGGCTGAGCACAGACATGCTTTCAGGACTTCTCATTGTCAAGTCTAATAGCACTCCATGCTATGACAGGGAGTTCAGCTCAGAATTCCAGAAGAGGGCAAAGACAGCCACAAAGGAGGCTGTTAAGCCCAAGCCTCAGTAATCTACTTCTGTCACCACCTCCCCATCACTTATGCCTACCCAGTATGATGATAAAGGTAAGCTTCTCTTAGTATTACAGTTCTGACTATTCTAGTACTTAAGTACATCAATAAATATGCCATTTTAAGAAGACATGAATTGGGCTTCCCGCCGCACCGCGTATAATAATATGTTTTTGCATTTTGAAAAGTTAGCAGCTATGTGGTAAGAATAAAGAAGAGCATAATAAAACTTTTTTTTTAAAAAGGGTGGGGGGGGGGGGGGGGTGCTGAAAGAGGTGATATTCCTATTTTTTGTCTCAAATTCCTATTTTCAGGCGTCCTGATTCCACTTTTGGAATGTGAGGGGTTGGCAGGTTTGGGGTGAGACTTTGTGTGATCTCAAACTAAGTACACTGATAGTGTGCTCTTGGAATCTTCATCTGTTCCCTTTTTGACCAATTTCCCTTTGTCTTGTTTATTCTTGGGTGCTTTAATTGTAATTCTAGAACTTTTTACTATCCCATTTTCTTCATTTTTACTGGCGCTATGACCATACTGTGTTGCAAGCACCGTAAAACCATTAAAAACAAACAAACAATAAGATTAACGATTCATCATGTGTAATCAAGAGTATATCTTTACAGTTATCCAGTCAGTAGTAAGAAAATCTGATTGTAAATTGTTTCTGTTGTGCTCATGGTTCTTGAGTTTGGCTGTATCCACAAAAGTACCCGATTTTCTTGGGTGCATTTCAGCAGTCATACATGGTGATCATTGGGGAAGGGTCATCGAAAATAATGTTATGATGTCTCACTTCCAAATCGAAATATATAATTATAATAATAATAATGTTTAAATATTATTTTATTAGTTTGAACCAAATTTCAATTAAATTGGTTAAGAAAAAGATACATTGTGGGAATTTATAAAAACGGGTGTCACCAGATCATCATTCCTACCACAACTACTACAACCACCACGACACAATCATCTCTAAAAGACCACTACTACTACAACCACCATCACATCATCTCTAAGACCACTCCTACTACAACCACCACCACACCATCATTCCTAGCACCACTACTACAAATAACACCACATCATCCCTACCACCACTACAACTACCACTACATTATCATTCCTACCACAACTACCACTACAACCACCACCACATCATCAACCCTACTACCATTTCTACAACCACCACCCGAGCATCCCTGCCACCACTACTACTACAACCACCACAACATCATCTCTACCACCACCACTACTACTACAACTACCACCACATCATCATTCCTACCACAGCTACTACAAACACCACACAATCATCCATACGACCACTACTACTACAATCACTACCACATCATCCCTACCACCGCTACTACTACAACCACCACCACACAATCATCCATACGACCACTACTACCACAATCACTACCACATCATCCCTACCACCACTACTACTACAACCACCACCACATCATCATCATCCCTACTACAGCCACCAAATGTTGTAATTACACTTACAACTTTTGAAATTCCACCGCGCTGTGTCAAATTGCTGCGAGACAAATTTTGGATCGCATCTCAGTGAATTTTTGTGAAATTCAAATTTGTAGGTTATGGTCGCATGGATGGGTCATGATCTTTACGATGAAAAATTTCCTCCTTTTTTGTGACTAGTCATTCTCACCCCTGATTACTTAATTTAAAGGTCCATTTGTATGGAAACGATATGAAAATGACATCTTTTATGATCAATGTCCTTATCCTACTTTTCAGGTTCATAAACTGGTCCTCTTGGCCATGTCTCCATACCTCCAAGAAACCTTCAAAAATGCTGACCCCAGATCTCAGCTTGAAGTCAACTTACCCTCTGACACAACGTACGAGACAGCCAAGGCCTTCCTCAAGTACATATATGAAGGCATTCTAGAGGTGGGTTTAGGCTGATTTGAATCATTTTGTTTTCCACACATGATACCTGCCAGTCGTAGGGAGACTGAGCATTGGGATGGATTACAGTATGATATAATTATGTGATGATCCATTTCTATTTCTGAGACTGAACATTGGGATGGATTACTGCACGATATAATTGCAATCCATTTCCTCTTTTCTTATTTTTTTCTAAAATGTGTTGCAGGCCTTAACTTTAACTTCAAAATCTTTTTAGTGCATCTGTTCAAGGAGTCACAATTGCTTCTCTCTCAGGGTTACAGCTACGTTCTCTAGTTCCAATGTTGATGTGCATAGCCAATAATACTTCCTATTCTTATATTAATGAAAATGCTGCTGATTAAAGCTTGAAGAAATAAATAATAATACGAAATGATAGGCACGCTTCACTCTATCAATGACAGAAAGATGTGTTTTCTTGATAAAGGGGAAACCTGAAATGTCCACGTTATCTGTCTTCGTTTAATAGATTGAAGCTTTCATTTCATTTCGTATTATTTCTTTCTTCTTATATTAAGAGGAGAATAGGAAGCACCGAGCATGGAAGTTTCTTGAAAATTGAATGGAAGGCTTACTACTTAAGTTTTCGAGTTATTTTATGACAGTACATATATGGGACTTGGCCTATGTTCAGAAGTTTTCCCACTGAAATGGGATTCAGAGAGATTCATGTTTTAGTAGGTTAATATAAGTAGCGTCCTGCGGTATTCCAAATAAAGCCAGTATGCATAATTGTGTATCAAATTTTTAAAACCTTTTGGATAAGATGTCAGAAAAATCGCCCTGGGTGAAATTTTACCCTATATTTTGCTCTCCAAGCCTGATCTTTTTCCCGCTTTGACTTTTTTCTGATATGGACATACATATTGTATTTTTCTTGCCATCAGTTGAGTTGACTTTTCATATGAATGGTTGACTTTTTTCTGATATGGACATACATATTGTATTTTTCTTGCCATCAGTTGAGTTGACTTTTCATATGAATGGAATATACAGATTTTTTAAGGTTCAGATTTGGCCAATTTCACAATATTTTTTCATCTTCCAGATTCAGATTTCAAACATAAATATTAGAGTAAAATCGTGTGAAAATGTGATTGTTTTACCCAGAAAAGGATATTTGTTCAAATTGAACTCATTACTTCTGTTCTAGTGATAATTCATATGGTTAAGGGTGAAACTCATGGATTTTGAGTTTATACAGATGTAAAAATCAAAATCCAATTTCCGTCTGCTGGTGTCAGATCTGTAATTCCAGATGGAGGCAGTCGGCCCTTCAGCTACTAACTGTCATAATTTTATATATGAATAATGTAAAAAAATTTCCTGTGTTTTTACTTCAGGTGGATACATCATCAGTGCGCTCCCTCCACAAAATTGCTACCATGCTTCAAATGTCCAAACTGGCCCAGTACTGCCAGAACTTTGCTCAGCAGCTTCACGATGCAGCCGAATCGGCTAACACAGCCGTTCAGGGTGACCTGTCTAAGATAGCTGTCACTCTTGGTGACTTTGCTCAATTGGAGGCGATGCAAAGACAGAAGATTTTGGAGGCACAGGTTTGTTTCTTTCCATTTTTGATTTTGCTTGTTTCCAGATGATGAATGCTTCGAGCTACCTGGTAGAATTCTTGAATTTATTCAATTAAATTTGTTTCATAAAGTAAAATATTGTTAGATAATTAATTCAAATTTGATATTACAATTTGTTGCTTATAATAACAGTTTATTCTTTTTTTTTAAATGCGAATTGTCAGTAAACTAATCAGGGGAATTTTAGGGACAATTAATATTTAAATTCATTAGCATGTGTATCAGTCAACCTAAGGATTATTTTGACCCTTTCAATTTGAATTACTTAAAAGATTTTTTTTTTTTTTATCATCCCATTTTGTGAAATGGCAATCTTTCATCTCTCCATCTCTCTCAACCATTCTGTCTCACCATTTATAACAGGCTCTTCAACGACTTGGAGACACAACTACCATCAATTCTGCAGACATGCATGGCCATGGACACCACCAGCATCGTATGCACGGATCATCTCGTTACCATCTAACCTCAGAGGAGCAGAATGCTTTAAAGGCAGACTACATGACAAGTTCAAACCCTGCAGCCAACGATGCCACCACTCTAGCCACTCACAACTTCCTACAACAAGAAGCTCTGGCCCAGCATAGAGCTCTTATAGCGGCAACAGCCTCTGTTCAGTCCTCTTCCTCTACCCTCCCTCCTTCCTCTTTACTTCTCACATCCTCTACCTCCACTACAACAGCTTCCTCATCTCAACAATATCACCACCACCACCATCACAATTCACAGTTACAACAACAACAACAGCAGCAACAACAACAACAACAAGAACAGCAGTTAGCGGCCATGCAAAATGACAATAATGCTGCTTTGCTTCATCGCCTGGCATCCGAGGCATCATCATCTTCAAACTCTCTAGACCAGCAGCAACGATTAGCACTCGCTGCTTACTGGCAGGCTCATGCCCAAAGCCTAGAGCTCATGTCACGCAGTAATCAACTGGACCCAGCAACTCTCACATCTGCCGAACTCGCTGCAGCTGCCAGTGCTGAGGAACAAAGACAATTGTTGTCAAGTTTAGGTCACCATGAGGTGAAATTAAAAGGGAGGGGTGATCACCATTCGTCGACGGGTAAGGAGTGGGTAGGGGGTGATGGGGGGGATGGTCACCAAGCAGCCACAATGTTACCAGAGACCTGTATTCCTGTAGACATGGCCAGATCTCACCAAGTGGCCAATGCTGAGGGAACGTAGGACAGAAAAAGTGTGATATTTTATGTTAATCCAATTCATAGCCAGCCTTTCTGTCAGCAAGGCATCCAGAGTTTTCGTACACCCATTTCCAAATGTGAGAAGTAACCCAATTATATGCTTTGTCTTGTGAATTATTTTTTTACAATATAATCTGTGTCTTATTACATGCAGACAAGTTACGCAGAGCGCCATTTTGATTCTGAATTTTGGATTACCATTTTATTCCCTGCCATCATTTCGACTGGAAAGTATCTAACATTCATATTGGAAGAATTATTTTCTGCATAATTCCTGCCTTTTGTACGGTTTTGTGGTCTAGTGAAATGACAGATGACTTGCAGACTGTAAGTCTATGCTTCAAGGTTTGCTACAGATGGGCAAAGTTGAAAAAAGCCCTTCATTTTCATTTTCTCTCTATATACTAATTTGTATAATGGATACCTGGATAGTAAAATAGTTGTATCAGTTGAAAATTAATTACAGTAAGGCTTTGTTCTACGTGTTTGGTGTTGATGTTAGCTTTGGATCCCTTATAGATCGCTTTGAGCACATAAAATGGATAATGCATTATATTAAAGCTTACAGTGCGTAAGCTTTGGATCTCAATCCATGGTTATTTCTGGTTAATGTACACTTGACAATGATAAAAAACATGATACTGAATAATCCCTGCATGTTGCTTCAAGCTTATTTAATCACACCCTCAGTGATTTTGTCCAATGACTTCTCTCTTTTTGGGGGTTTAATATTATGGATTAAACATTGTTATACTAGAAGTAGTAATAGTAAAACATCCTAGCCAAATCAGTTTTGTAGGGATTGCATCAGCAAGTGGGATATAGAGGACTAGTTGGTGTAGAGTTGTCAACTCCCTTTTTTGTCTCGGATTTTTTAGGGTATTCTAAAACCCTGAATTTTCTTGATTGTTTTTTGTTTCTTTTTCTAGATGGTTAGTGATGTTTTCACCTGTAATATTTTAAAGTGTTGTTTATAGCATACATATTTTGTCTTAGTTTGGCAGGGAATGTATCAGCAGTGGGGTGTCGAGCACTAGTGGGTGCAGAGTTGCCAAATCCCTTTTTTTCCAGATTTTCTTAGGGTCTCCTAAAATCCTTATTTCCTCCCGAGTTTTTTTTTTCTTCTCTTGATGATTTAGTAATGTGTTAAAACTGAATGATAGTCTTTTTAAGTGCTATTAATAGTGTACTTTGGACTTCATTATAAATATTTGTGATTATTTTGAGGAACCAGATTACATTGATAAATTTTTGTGACTTTCGATATAGGTAAGCAATATCCTAATTTTTAAAATCTAAATTCGGATGTTTTATAAAGTCCTTTCGTGATTTTCACTGGTATTGTGGGCTGGCAGCTCTGCTTATATTAATAATTAATGGGTTGGAGGGTACTAGCAAGTGTGAAGTGGGGATACTGTGCCGTTGTACGTGTAAGGTAGGGTGTTATAGCTAACACTAACAAACACTAAGTTGCTCTCTGTACACGAGCATGTTATGACATGCACATTTAAATTTTAAAGTGCACAGCATTTCCCAAGAACATGTTGCGGATAAGAGGGGTTAAAAAATATGGAAAGCTTTTTTATGCAGATGAGATTTTGTAGATTTGCTCATAACTTTTTAAATGGATTTTGGCATATATATCAGTTTATTGATACATCGGTGCTCTATATTTGATATACGCAGGTGTTAGTGTGAAACGTCTTCACAAATTAGTTTTATTTAAACTGAACACAGTTAAAGAGATGTGACAAGAATTTTTTTTGTAAATCTGAAAAAAGAAGAAATATTGAAGAAATTGGTTTAAGTACGGTACTCACCAGTTCTGCCCACCATATCAAACACAGAATTATATGTAGCCATAAAGGTTTATAGACTAATTTAGAGAATATCGTGAGAACTTGTCACCCAACTGGCAGTCTAAAGACAAAGAGCGCGCATTTATTGTGATAATGGAAGAAATATCTAGATATTGAAAGGTGACATGGTATTTTATCTATGCTGAAATTAATATAGTATCCTGTGTATTGATCAGGATTAATCATTGGAAATGTGCTGCAGAATAAAAATAATAAATCACATTTTTCATTTTAAATATATATATATATTTTCTCGACTTTTTAAGATGAGGATAAATTCAAATTGCTTTAAATAAATTAAGTTTCCTATTTTTGCTTTTATTTATCTATTTATTACTTAATTAGATTTTAGGGGTTTTTGGGTTTGTTTGTTTTTTTTTGTCTTT
Organism: Berghia stephanieae; assembly: GCF_034508935.2. Lineage (NCBI taxonomy): Eukaryota > Metazoa > Mollusca > Gastropoda > Nudibranchia > Aeolidiidae > Berghia > Berghia stephanieae. The sequence goes on along the minus strand of NC_088367.1, from coordinate 39,616,358 downwards.
GTCAACATATATTAGTTTTTTTAAAACCCATCTACAATAAGATTGTATAGGTATAAGGCATGAGCTTTTAGTTTAAATATGCCTCTCTACTCAAACTACCTGTTGAAACCATTGGGCATAATCCTTCAAATGTGATCCAAAGAGGCAAGTCTTAGCACGCCATTCACAATCAAGATTTTGTGTCAACGTTATTATTCATGCCCTTGCCATGCCTTGGTTGGACATTGTGGAACAATTAGATTATTACAACCTCATGTTTTTATCAACTGTGATATTTTGTATTTTTGTGAGGTAGGTCCACCCATATTTTTTTTGTTTTCATAAAAATAATTCAATAGAAGACCAAAGGAAGACAAGTTTTTTTTTTTAATTTTTTCTTTTGGGGGGGGGGGGGGGGGGGGGGGGGATTGTTTGTATGTATTTTTTTTTTTTTTTTTTTTTTTTTTTTTTTGTGTTTCTTTGATCAATATTTCTATCAATGTGTTAGACACATCAAAATGTTGGATGTTGTATAATTTCACAATTTGAAATGAGTAAGTGCCCTTTCTGATTTGACACAAAATAACTAGATAAGCATTTGCTTTGCTTTCTGGGTGGGGATCCTGACCTCCCATAGCGGGCAGGGAGGTACATACTGTGTCTTCTATCCCCTTTTTTCTATTTTCCAACATGCTTTCTGTCTTTGTCTTGGAATGAGATTACTTGGCCCTGTTCGGAGTCCTGGCTGGGAGGGAAACAGTCGAATGCATAGTTATTGTTTTGGGAGATGATATTTTTTTCCTTGTAATTCATCTCTCTGTTATGTATCATTATATTTATTTTTAATGTATAATGTAAGCATTTGAGTGTATTCCTCTTTGTTGGATTTTGTGCTTGCGGATGAGACTTATAGGTGATCTCAAACTAAGTACATACTGGGTGGGGATCCTGACCTCCCATAGTGGGCAGGGAGGTACATGCTGTGTCTTCTATCCCCCATACCCGTTTTCCAATTGTTTCCTGTCGTTGTCTTGGAATGAGATTACTTGGTTTTGTCCTGACCCTGGCTGGTATTCCTTAGCTGGGAGGGAAACAGTCGAATGTATAGTTGTAGTTTTGGGAGATGATATTTTTTTCCTTGTAAATCATCTCTCTGTTATGCATTGTATTATGTTTAGTTTACATATTATATTATATGATTGGTAAACATTTGAGTGTATTCCTCTTAGTTGGGACCTGTGCTTGTGTCTGGATGAGACTTTTAGGTATCTCAAACTAAGTACTTTGACGGTGTGCTCTTGGAATCTACATCTGTTCCCTATTTGAACCAATTCCCTTTGTCTTACCTTTTCTTTTGTGCTTTAATTGTAATTCTATAACTTTTTACTATCCCATTTTCTTCCTTTTTACTGGCGCTGATATGACCTTAATGTGTTGCAAGCGCCGTAAAATCCTTTTAAAAAAAACAAAACAAAAAAAAAAAAACTAAGTACATTGGTGGTATGCTCTTGGAATCTACATCTGATCCCTATTTGTTCTTAGTTCCCCTTTTGTCTTACTTTTTCTTGGGTGCTTTAATTGTAATTCCAGAACTTTTTACTATCCCATTTTCTTCCTTTTTACTGGCGCTGATATAACCTAAATGTGTTGCAAGCGCCGTAAAACCCTTAAAAACAAACAAACAAAACAATTTGCTTTGCTTTTTCTTCAAAGGATTTTTGACAAATGTTTAGATCTATCTAGTCAAATAAAAATTCAGTGTTTTCCTTTGTTTGACTTTGATGAACATGTTTTGGCTTGATTGTCAGTTGTTTTTTTGTTTTGTTTTTAGTGTTACCCCGGAACTTTCTCATCTCTTTTAATGATATTTTTTCAATTTTTAAAAGAAAATAAACGTTGTCATTTTATACATGCAAAGAGAAATGGTCATTCAGATACGGAAAGATTATATAGACCTGTAAATTCTCAGTCAATTAACTGAAATCAGTCAATTTGTCAAATTCAAATATTTAAAAAAGGAAAGAAAGAAAGAAAGAAATAAAAAAAGAAAGAATTCACAAATCGTAGTCGAATGACCGTAAAATAATTAGGAGTGTTCCACAGCGCTACGCATAGCTCATGGGGACAGTTTATATTAACGATGTATATATTGCCAAGACAAAGCGACGCTTTTTATAAAAGGCGTGTCTGAACACTTCCCTGGGTATTTTCACACATCCTTCGTTAAATTACTTTTTCACTTTCCAATCCGTCGTGATCCCAACTGTAGCCAATTTTAACTGAGCCACCGAGCGATAAATTTCACTGTTTCATCTAAGCCAAAATTGACCACATTTACCCTTCGAGTCTCAAAACTATGATAAAGTAAATTGCGAATGCCGCAAGTCCGTTATGTAGACATCTTCAAATCGAAAGGTAGGATAGATTGCTACAAGCACATTTCGATTGCCTCACGTTGTAAACAAACTGGTTGACCGTTTCTTCACTGATTGAGTACCTGATCATAAGGAACAATGGTAAGTAGCCTAATTAATTCCCGTGCAAATCAGGACGTTTTCTGGCATTGTTTTGCTCAAGCCCAAGCGAGCTTGCTGTTTTGTGGCGATTTACCTTCATTTCGATTCTTTGAATTTTTCCGCTACGCCTGCCGAAGTTTCTTCTTGATAATTCACTTCTACTTAATAATTCAGTGTTTTGGCCTGAAGTCATATTTATTTAAGTTTTTTTTTTCTCTGTCATTTACTGATTGAAAATCAAGTTTGCTCATTGCTACATTATTCTAATGTTCTCACAATGGCTGAGCTGTTCGTGGATCGCAATTCAGATTTGTCGAGCATCGATAAAGATGTGAGTCCCGTGAGGAATAAATTCAATTGGTCATGGCTAGAAGTTAAAGATGATAAGGGTGATTATTTTTCTATGTCAAAAAATTCCAGAGGCAGGAATATGACTTTGATGAAGTCATCTTTACCTATATGAATGACATGCTTATTTAGCATTCCTTCTACATCAAATTATGGCAGTCATACTTCCAGTAAGAAATAACACCCACTATTTTGATATATTGTATTTATCACTCTCCTCTCCAATGATGCCCTTATTTTTAAAAAAAATAATTGAATCTTCAGTTTGTCGAAGAGTTTCAGTCAATTTTTATAGAGCTCATTTACAGGTCTAATTATAGAGTCTCCCTCCATTTACTTTTACATTTACTGGTAAAATTAAATTTAGTCCCTTTCATATTTTATGTATCATGTGCATCAGACTTTGGGACGAGGCTGAGTGACATACCACCCTTCAATGAAAAAAAAATAAAAACATTTTGATCATTGTGGCAGGAAAAATTGTAATTCATCTAGTAAGGTTGAAAAATTATTTGAAATTTTCTGGGTGGGGTTTCCGACCTCTCATAGTGGGCAGGGAGGAACTTGCAGTGTCTTCTATCCCCCTGTATCTGTTTTGCAATTGCTTTCCGTCTTTGTCTTGGAATGAGATTACTTAGTTTTGTCCTGATCCTGGCTGGAGTCCTTGGCTGGGAGGGAAACAGTCAAATGTATAGTATAGTTTTTAGAGGTAGTATTTTTTTTCCTTGTAAATCGTCTGTCTTATGTAGCGTTATACTTTTAATAACATATGATTTGTAAACATTCGTCTTAGTGGGGACTTATGTCGGTGTCTGGTTGAGACTTTTGGGTGATCTCCACTTAGTTCACTGAAAGTGTGCTCTTGGAATCTCTACATCTGCTCCCTTTTTGAACCACCTGTTCCCCTTGTCTTACTTTTTCCTCAAGTCCTTTTAATTGTACATCTAGAATGTTTTGACCGTCCAATTTCCTTCCTTTTTACTGGCGCTTATATAACCTAAATGTGTGGCAAGTGCCGTAAAACCCGTACAAGTAAACAACCAAATTTGGAATTTTCTTAATAATATTATAGTAATAGAAATAAATATTTTTCACTCTAAATCAATTTTAAATATGTTTTGTCAATTTATAACAGTTTAAGCATCCATGTTGAAAGAGTCCAGATTGTGTCCAAAATTCATTTTTATTTTGTATCAAATTTATGATAATGTAATCTGTCATGAGAAATCACCCGAGTGCTTATGGAGATGACAATTTGCTTTTTCCCTTCAAAATTATGATGATTACAAATTTCCCTCCTTTGGATGGGAAAATATGTGCGACATATACAAATGTTGCAATAATTTTTCGATTTGCCACATGAATTTAAAGTAGGAAATAATTTTATTTTTTTTTTGAAATGCCATTAAATGTTTTATCATTTTTTTACAAAAATAATACCCCTTACCCTCTGCTGACCCTTGTGTTGTAGGCACAGATCTCTGAATCTACTTTTTGTATTATGTCCCAACTTCACGGACACATCCGACTGCTGGGTGGGGATCCTGACCTCCCATAGTGGGCAGGGAGGTACATGCTGTGTCTTCTATTCCCCATACCCGTTTTCCAATTGTTTCCTGTCATTATCTTGGAATGAGATTACATAGTTTTGTCCTGATCCTTGCCGGAGTTCCTTGGCTGGGAGGGAAACAGTCGAATGTATAGTAATAGTTTTGGGAGATGATATTTTTTTTCCTTGTAAATCATCTCTCTGTTATGCATTGTATTATATTATATGATTGGTAAAAATTTGAGTGTATTCCTTTTAGTTGGGACCTGTGCTTGTGTCTGGATGAGACTTTTAGGTGATCTCAAACTAAGTACTTTGGCGGTGTGCTCTTGGAATCTACATCTGTTGCCTATTTGAACCAATTCCCCTTTGTCTTACCTTTTCTTTTGTGCTTTAATTGTAGTTCGAGAACTTTTTACTATCCCATTTTCTTCCTTTTTACTGGCGCTGATATGACATTAATGTGTTGCAAGCCCCGTAAAACCCTTAAAAACAAAAAAAACAAACAATGTCCCAACTTCCTTTTCTAGGTGACGGATCATGTGACCAACAGTTTTGTGACCCATCTTAAACCAATCGATCAATAAGTCATAATCAGATCTGCATTACTTTTGTAACTTTTCTTCTGATACATACTTATTTGATTGTTATAAAATATTTATAAACTCTTTTAGTAAATTAATAAACTCTAAGACCATTTGGTAAAATTCAGTGTTGACAAAAATGTGCCAAAACTAGTTGATTAATTTTACCCCCCCTCCCCAACGTAAGACACATTTATAAATATATAGCGTCACTGTTATTGTAGTAGGTATTCTGTGTTGCAAGTGCCGTAAAACCCTTAAAAAAAAAAAAAAAAAAAAAATAGTAGGTATTGGGCAGGATATCTTTGTTAATTTTAAGTTACTGTTTATCTTCTTTATTAGGACGATGCTTTTTCCATTGTGATCTGTCGGAGCTATTGATCTTTATATAAATATCTGTTGCCAGTAGTAATGTGAACACTGATCTGTAGGGTTTGATTGTGGTCTTGTTCTCAAACTCAAATCATGTCCTTTCGTTGTGCAGAGGAGATATGCTGTTAAATTATATTATGATTATGACGACTATCTTGACTTACATTTCAATTGATATAAAGAAATAAGCTTTTGTTTTGAAAACAAGATCTCAAAGCTCAGATTATCATGATACTTTTTTTTTTTTCTTAACAAAATTTTTCATATTTGAATGGCCTTTTTTTCTTTTTTTTTTTTTTTTTCATAACTTTTTTAAATTTCTATTTTTGGGGTTTTTTTTAATGTTTAATGTTTTAATTGGGCCCATCATGAATATTTCATTTCCTGTGTGGTGGAGGAACTTGCGTTTTTGTCTTTGTGGGAGAAAGAAGAGGGGAATTGGGTGACAATAAAAGATTTGCCTTGTTGACATGATTTGACTGTGAAAGCTTTTGTCATTATCACTACTGTCATCATTATCATCATCGTCATCATCATCATCAACATCCTCATCCCTTGTTGAACTTTTAGTAAGTTGTCCATTCTAAAATAATGGTAATGCCTGTTAGTGTTAATGAAACCCATGATGTTTACAATAATAATTATACATTATTGTTGGTATTGTACATAGACCATGTTACTTTGACAAAGAGACACATGTTATGTATATAAATATAGGCATTTGTATTGTATATATAATACATTATATATATATCGGTATCAATTTTAAGAATGATAACTAGTGCAACATGTATCAATTTAAAACCAACGGCTTTGTTATGAACCGGCTGAAATCTGCTGATTATTTTTTTCCTCTTTGATGATTATTATTGTCATTACAATCCTGTGCTCTCATGGCATTCAAGTATATTCATGGTATTGTTGATACATATTATTAATTATTATTATTATTATTATTATTATTATTATTATTATTATTATTTAATTAATTGATATATTTATTATTTTTTTTTTTTTAATGACATCGCATTCATAACAAGATGCTTTCTTCCTTGTTACAATTTTTTTTCACTGGTTCGAGTTTGTTTTTGTTTTTTTGCTTTTTGTTTTACAGAAATAAAGTAATTTGTTGGAGGATTGATGATTGTAAATAGTTTTTGAACCAAATTCATTAATTAGTACTTGTTGATTGTTGAAAAATCTTCTTTGCCATTTTAAATCTTATTTTTTAATATCTTCATCTCGTTGTGAACATAACCATTATCACCATCATCATCATCATCATCATCGTCATCATTATCATCTTCTGACTGGCAGGAGGTTAGTGGAGCTAGTTAGTGTCCTATTTATTCGGAAAATGGTGGAATTTCCCTTGGCGTGGGAGGACAATAGGGCTGCAAAGTCCCTTGTTTTTTCAATGATTTTTCCTTTTATTTAGAGTCTTAAAAAAATGAATAACCCTGTTGTTTGTCTTCATTTTTTTTTTCTTTTTATGATTTAGTGATGTTGATGTCAACACTAATATCACTTATTGATAGTCTTTAATGTCGTTTATAGCATATTTCTATTGGACTTAAATATACAATTTTAAGTTCTTAATACAGCGCAGCATGGTAATCTCGAACAAGTTGTTTGTTCGAGATTTCCCTCTTGTGTATTTTAAAAAGAATATGAATGGGGGGGGGGGGGGGAGGTAAACGTGTATTGTTTCGGTAAGGTCCCATTATAATGAAGTGTAGCGTTTAGTAGGTCTTGATTCATTCAGTAACAAGTGAAATAATGTTCCCCTTTACATGTGCTATAATAAGACAAAGCCAGCATGTCCCATTGGTGATTACACACTCGTCATCTTTTAACCCTCTCCTTACCACCTACAGCAAAATCGACACATATGTTACGACACAATATACATTTTTTCTTATTCAGATTTATTTTGTACATCATAAACTTTGAAGAATGATCTTTGTTTAATTAATAAGAACATAAAGTTGTTTTGTAGAGAGATTGTTTGTGTTTAAAAAATCAATTTGTCTGCCGGGAAGCCTGCCATTGTGGGAAAATACTGAAATTGATCGGTAAGGAGAGAGTTGAATCCTATGAATCCAATATCTTATCACTACTTTTCCTCACCCATCTCTCTCATGCCTATCTTCTCACCCCGTATTCCCCTCCCCCGATCCCTTCTTTGAATTTAATACAATAACAGTAACGTAACAGCTGAGACTGGGTACACATTAGAATGAGACTTGCGTGCATCAGACACTGATCAAACACGCTTCACACCCCTTCCTTTCCCCCTATAAACACATGCACGCGCGCGCTTAATACATTAATTAATACATATAATACCGCGCATAGAGAGCGATGGCAGTTATTGTTTCCATTCAATACAAACATAAAGCAAAAGAATTTTATCGACATATGCGAAAGTCAAGGTCCATTTTGTTTGAGATTTCCGTGTTAGCCTCTGATGGTGTTCAAGATTTTCGTTTTGCACTGTATTTTAATGGCCATCTTACCAGAGTAACTAGACACATAATGAAATTCACACGTTCAAGGAAAAACCCAACCCACTCAAAAGCCTGTATTGTGGGGTTCCTGACCTCCCATAGTGGGCAGGGAGGTACTTGCTGTGTCTTCTATCCCCCTGTATCTGTTTTCCAATTGCTTTCTGTCTCCGTCTTGGAATGAGAATACTTAGTTTAGTCCTGACCTTGACTGGAGGGAAACAGTTTAATGTATGGTTATAGTTTTGGAAGATATTTCTCCAATAGTGTTCATGATTTTTATTCTGCACTGTACGTTAATTGCCCATCTTACCAGAGCAAATGAGCAACATTTGAGTGTATTCCTCTTATGCAGGTTTCTGGGTGAAACTTTTGGGTAATCTCACTGACAGTATGCTCTTGGAATCAACATCTGTTCCCTATTTGTACCATTCCCCTTTGTTTTACTTCTTCCTGAAGTCCTTATCGTACATCTTTTTACTATCCAATTCTCTTTTTACTGGCGCTGATATGACCTAAATGTGTTGCGTTAAAACCATTTTAAAAAGTATTCATTCGCACCCTGTAGTTCTAGAACTTTTTACTATCCCATTTTCTTCCTTTTTACTGGCGCAGATATAACCTAAATGTGTTGCAAGTGTTGTAAAACCCTTAAAAACAAAAACAAACAAACATTTGCACCCTGCGCCATCAAAGACTAGAACGCTCTTATTGAATCATGTGTGAACACAACAGATTTACACACCTTCAAGCAAAGATTATCAAACTACTTCAGCCTAAACACGTCAATGGCTTCCTCATTAAACAACTGTCTTTGTCCTTGAATACAAATACACAGAATTGAGTCAACTTGTAACATTCAGATTCAGATTCAGAATGAACCAAATTAGAGAATAAAAAGTTTTTGTGCTTTTGGCTTCGGTGAAAAATCCAGATTATTTAAAAAGTCTTGTCCACTTTTACTGACATTGTAGGTTGGCAGCTCTGAGATTGGTTGCCTCACTTGGCAGGTGGATTCTTAACAGGTCCGTGGCCATGCTGTCCATTCTATCTATATACATTTGTCCTTTCCAACTGGCTTTTTGTCTGGAATGAGACCATTAGTTTCACTTGGACCCTTTGAGGGAATGAGACCATTAGTTTCACTTGGACACTTTGAGGGAATGAGACCATTAGTTTCACTTGGACCCTTTGAGGGAATGAGACCATTAGTTTCACTTGGACCCTTTGAGGGAATGAGACCATTAGTTTCACTTGGACCCTTTGAGGGAATGAGACCATTAGTTTCACTTGGACCCTTTGAGGGAATGAGACCATTAGTTTCACTTGGACCCTTTGAGGAGTCTTTAACTGAAAAGAAATAGATGGATTTATTTTTTGTGAGAGATAATATTGTTTAAATGGTATCATACCTTAATTTATTAGTTATATATATATTTCTTTAATTGTGAACATTTAGTGTATCCCTTCCCTTTCACAGTGGGGGTGTGCATGGATGACAATGAGGAGGCAAGGCTAGTGATGATAGACAAAGGCACAAACCATATGGGGACTAAAAACACAAACACATTTCACGTTTGTATGTTTGTCATGTAGCCCCTTTTATGCATTTCAGTGAATTACACTGCACATTCGAATATAAATAGACAATATTTGATTTCAACAAGTGAATATATTGCGTGACAAGGAGACTAAAAGATAGGAGATGGAGGTGAGGGGAGGGGAATTGAGAGACTCCCTGTCTGTCCCAGTCATGCAGATCCAGATTGATGAGCATATCTTATCTGGACTAGCTCACGGGCAGAGTTTATCTTAAACACTAATTATTTAGAACGGAAAATTCAGTATTAATGTTTCAGTTTATTTTAAGTAAGGTAGCTGGGTGGGGATCCTGACCTCCCATAGCGGGCAGGGAGGTACATACTATGTCTTCTATCCCCCTATGTCTGCTTTCCAACATGCTTTCTGTCTTTGTCTTGGAGTGAGATTACTTGGTTTTGTCCTGGCCCTGGCCGGATACCTTGGCTGGGAGGGAAACAGTCAAATGTATAGTTAGTTTTGGGAGATGATATTTTTTTCCTTGTAAATCATCTCTCTGTTATGCACTCTATTATGTTTTATTTATGTATTATATATGATTTGTACACATTTGAGTGTGTTCCTCTTAGTGGGGACCTGTGCTTGTGTCTGGATGAGACTTTTAGGTGATCTCAATTTAAGTACACTGATAGTGTGCTCTTGGAATCTACATCTGTTCCCTTTTGAACCAATTCCCCTTTGTCTGCCTTATTCTTGGATGCTTTAATTGTAATTCTAGAACTTTTTACTATCCCATTTTTTCCCTTTTTACTGGCGCTGATATGACCTTAATGTGTTGCAAGCGCCGTAAAACCCTCAAAAAAAAACAAAAAACAAACAAGTAAGGTAGAGCTCATCTTAACGTGGTTTCGTTTATCTCGAGCGGAAAGCAGTGTATATTTTAGTACTTTTCTTTTTCAGGCATTGAAATGACCCATAAGTGTCGCAAGTGCCATTAAACTTCTAAAATTAAACGGGTAGCTTCAAGTTGGGTATAGGGTCTACTCTTGTCAACTACCCTCTTAGTCTCTCTGGGATCCAGGAATGTTGTAAGATTTGATAAAATCAAAAATACTTGTCTTATACTTTGTGAGTACCAGCTTCATGCTTCTTGGTGTTAATTTAACTTTAACCTGATGTCTTCATCGAAAACAGTTCATTCAGTTGTGTATCCAAGCATCCATAATGAAATATATATTCTTGGGACCATACAATCAGAACAGAGGGACGAGAAAAATTTAGCGCCATAGGCAAAATAGCAGGAAGGAGGGCCTCTGGAAGACTGGAAAAAGCTTCTGGATGACCTCTTTATCTTGGCTTGACACTGAGGAGAACCTTGACCACCAAAGTTGTCAAGCACCTATTGACTGACTTTCTATTTGGCCTTGTGTCCTGTCTGTGAATGAATAGTAAATAATAATGTGAAATTGAATATGTTCTTGTTTCCGCCCCCCCCCCTTTCATGATCTTTCTATTCTTGTCATGGAATGAGATCACTCTGTTTTGATCTGGCATTAGCCAGAATCCTTTACCAATGGTAAGATATTTAATTTATATATTTATGTTCCTTGACTCATCGTTGATGAGAAAAATAGGGTATGGAAAAGTCACAGGGTCAGTGCCAAACTCAGGATCTAGTTGACACGACACCCTTCGTCTGGGGCTGGGAGAGAGGACAGCGAGCGATCGCACAACCGACTGAGTTATCCATACCCTATTTTTCTCATCATTATTGATACAAGTGCCCTCTCCACACTTTTTGTGAATTTTATTTGACTCATCATTGTCCATTTGACAGGTGCTGAAGAGACTTATAATAAAGCATTTAATAACCCTTGAAAACGAAATTGCAGAGAAATTGTCTTGGGTATCTGGTGACTTGTCAATGGGTTTGCTGAATGACATTTTTTATTTAGAATAGTCGCTAACTCATAAACGAAGATCATGATATGTTTAATAAAGGGAAAAATCAGGAGACAGAAAGGAATTGTATATGAGATGGATGATTGTGAAAGTAGTGGTTACAACTGCATTAAACAAGAGGAAGTTTACTGGAAGTTAAAAAGTGTGACAGAAATTTGATTTCTTTTTTGAATAAATAGTATCTCAATGAATGTGAGAACTTGGATGTACTGAATGTATCTCAACATCTAAAGTATTGAAACACCTTGTAATTCGTTTTTCCCTGGCCCTTTTTGGGAATCCACCTTCGAAAGGGGGACAATCCAGTTTTTCCTTTTTTAAAAATTAATTTATGAAACTTCTTTTTACCTTTTTACCCATGTTTTTTTTTTTTTTTTTTAAAAGTTATTACTATTTGTTATAATAATAGTTATTGTTATTTTTTAAAAAGTTATTGCCATTACATAGGGGCAGTGTGACTGAGTGGTTAAGGACCCTGAAGGTACTGGGTTTGAGCCCCGCTTCAGGCACTTTAACCCTTGGCCAAGATAACCCCCATATGGTTCATTGGGCGCTTCCTGTTGACACCAGACGCTTGATGGATTATCTATATTCCTTTATGGGATGGCCAAGTGACAGTCTGCTACACATAGGGCATATTTTTAAAAATTGTTATTACTATGCCACAGATAGGAATTTTCTGTTTAAAGGTTTGCATCTTTCACTTTTTACTATCCCATTTCCTTCCTTTTTACTGGCGCTGATATGACCTAAATGTGTTGCAAGCGCCGTAAAACCTTTATATCAAAATCATCAAAATGGCACTTTTTGAACTAGTAAACCGTTATTTTCTTTTTAAAAATTTGTTTTCATCGCGCCAACTGGGTGGGGATCCTGATCTCCCATAGTGGGCAGGGAGGTACTTGCTGTGTCTTCTCTCACCCTGTATCTGTTTTCCAATTGCTTTCTGTCTTTGTCTTGGAATGAGATTACTTGGTCTTCTCCTGATCCTGGCCTGGGTCCTTGGGAAACAGTCAAATGTATGTATAGTTATAGTTTTAGGAGATGATATTTTTTTCCTTGTAAATCATCTCTCTGTTATTTTCTGTTAGTTTGCTTATTTTCAACATATGATTTGTAAACATTTGAGTGTGTTCCTCTTATTGGGGACCTGTGCTGGTGTCTGGTTGAGACTTTTAGGTGATCTCAAACTAAGTACATTATAGTGTGCTCTTGGAATCTAAATATATTCCCTATTTGAACCGATTCCCCTTTGTCTTCCTTTTTCTTCACGCCCTTTTAATTGTACATCCTGGGTGGGGTTCCTGACCTCCCATAGTGGGCAGGGAGGTACATACTGTGTCTTCTATCCCCATATATCTATTTTCTAACTTGCTTTCTGTCTTTGTCTTGGAATGAGATTACTTGGTTTTTTTCCTGGCCCTGGTCGGAGTCCTGGCTGGGAGGGAAACAGTCAAATGCATAGTTATTGTTTTGGGAGGTGATATTTTTTTCCTTGTAAATCATCTCTCTGTTATGCATTGTATTATGTTTAGTTTACATATTATACTATTTAATTTGTAAGCATTTGAGTGTATTCCTCTTAGTTCGGGCCTGTGCTTGTGTCTGGATGAGACTTTTAGGTGATCTCAAACTAAGTACTTTGATAATGTGCTCTTGGAATCTACATCTGTTTCCTATATGAACCAATTCCCCTTTGTCTCACCTTTTCTTTTGTGCTTTAATTGTAATTCTAGAACTTTTTACTATCCCATTTTCTTCCTTTTTACTGGCGCTTATATGACCTAAATGTATTGCAAGCGCCGTAAAATCCTTAAAAACAAAACCAATTGTACATCAAGAATGTCTTTACTATCCAATTTTCTTCCTTTTTACTGGCGCTGATATGACCTAAATGTGTAGCAAGCGCTGTAAAACCCTTAAAAAAACAAAAAACAAATCGCGCCAACGTTATGGTCTTATGATTTCTTTTGATTATCCTATTATTATTATTATTATTATTATTATTATTATTATTATTATTTTATTATTATTATTATTATTATTATTATTATTATTATTATTATTATTATTATTATTATTATTATTATTATTATTATTATTATTATTATTATCTTGCAGTACTAAAATGTGTCGCAGATTCCTTTGAATTTAAAAAAAAAAAAAATCAGCACCACTGCCAACCGCCATTGTCGTTATCATCAGCATCAAATTATAGCAGCCAACCGTCCAGACCTTTTATTTGCATGGAAATTACCCTTGCATGTCTCAGAATTATGTGGGTTTTTTTTTTTGGACTAGCAAATTAAAACATGCAACAGAAAAACTCATAATCGAGATTTTGTCACATTATATATTCCAACCTTAATACTGTTTTGGGTTGTAGAAAACCGTAGGGGCTGCCTGAAGCCGGTGATCGTAAAATACTAACGAAAGAGTGAAAATGGAGAGGCTTCGTATGGGAACAAAACAGATAATGGACGATTCGGGTACAAACCCTTCGTCAGCACAACAATACACAAATAAACGTTACTGTTTTGGGTTATGATTATGATGGTATTATGCATTGGGATATCCCGTTTGAGCTCTTTGACAAGTTGGCTGCTATGATAACTCATTGTTCATTATCATCATCGTCATAGTCATTATTATTATTACTATTATTATTATTATTATTATTAATATTTTTATTTTTATTATTATTATTATTATTATTATTATTATTATTATTATTATTATTATTATTATTATTATTGTTATTATTATTATTATTATTAATATATTGTTATTATTGTTACATCCTTTCTTTTGAAATCTGAGAATAGTCAAAGGTGCTTTTGAGATAGTGAAAAAATAATTTCCTCTGACTGGTAATATAAATTATTATTAATGCTGTATAACAAATTACCGTGTTGCTTTTAATTATTATTATTATTATTGTTATTATTATTATTATTATTATTATTATTATTATTATTATTATTATTATTATTATTATTATTATTATTATTATTATTTTTATTATAATTAGTATTAATTTATGCTAATAATTTGTTTAAAGAGTCGATTTGAATAGAATATTATATTACGTTACTTAATGAATGAACATTTTACTGTTTGGGATCACATTGACTACCACCACTTTACTTGTTTTGTGTGTTTTGTTGTGTTTGATTTTTTTTTCTCTTACTGTTATGTTCTTTGTTTTGTCACTGAGGTCACCGTGAATAAGTGAAGTTATGCGAGGACAAATATTAAGTTAAAGTAAGGTTCAAGTCGTCGTATGGTTGTGGGGGTGGGTGGTTGGTTGGTTTTACTTATTTTGTTCTATTCTTTTCTTTTCTTTTTCTTTTTCTTTTTGGGATTTTTTTTTCACTTTCACATTGAATTACTTTTCTTCTTAATTTGTTAAAGTTACATACTTTGAGTATCAAAATGACTTATGATGCATATCAACATTTGGGGTGTGTTGCATTAATAATATTATTGTGTTATTGAGTGTTTGAATCTGGTAGGGATTTGATTGATTAAATGGGTATATAGGGAAATCTAAATGAGACCGTTTGAATATGATGCATCTATGAAGATGGTAGAGAGAGCTGCCACCTGAACTCACTCAATCCTAGAGATTTTTGCTACTTTTCAAAATTGGAAAAAAATGTATTAAAAATGAGCATGTATATAGATAGTTTGATTCAACTACCATTAACATGTAAAAAAATGTTTAAAAATAGCTTTGATACAACGCCTATAATTTGTCTCAGAAAAATTGTAATAAATACGCATGGGGTAAAAGTAACCCTGGGTATACTTACGGATATAGTCGGCGTTAGGGTTGAGTGAGTTAATACATCTCCAAATTCTTGTTAGATCAGCAAATTTTGGACTGGAGGGTCATAGTTGCACACTATGTAGCACGCACCGCTTATTGAGGGTATCACATAAAAGAAGGATTATATTTTGTGGAAACCAAACAAAACTAAACTACCAACACATGGTTTACACCAAAAATAATCCTCTCTATAATTAGCCGTTCATGTGATACCCACTTGGCACATAGTACAAAGAATGCAAGTATAATTTCTATTGAAAGATTGTCAATCAATTAAAAGGGGTGTTGCTGATGAGAAAATAAGATAAGGAAAGAATGTCCTCTCTCGAAATATTATAATGAGAATAATCTGAAGCTGGGTGGGGTTCCTAACCTCCCATAGTGGGCAGGGAGGTACTTACTGTGTCTTTTATCCCCTATATCTGTTTTCCAACATGCTATCTGCCTTTGTCTTGGAATGAGATTACTTGGTTTTGTCCTGGCCCTGGCCGGATACCCTAGCTGGGAGGGAGACAGTCAAATGTATAGTTAGAGTTTTGGGAGATGATTTTTTTTCCTTGTAGATCATCTCTCTTTTATGCACTGTACTGTTTATTTAATATTATAATTATATATGATTTTGTAAACATTTGACTCTATCCCTCTTAGTTGGGACCTGTGCTTGTGTCTGGATGAGCCTTTAAGGTGATCTCAAACTAAGTACTTTGATAGTGTGCTCTTGGAATCTACATCTGTTTCCTATTTGAACCTATTCCCCTTTGTCTTACCTTTTCTTGGGTGCTCTAATTGTAATTCTAGAACTTTTTGCTATCCGATTTTCTTCCTTTTTACTGGCGCTTATATGACCTTAATGTGTTGCAAGCGCCGTAAAACCCTTAAAAACAAAAACAAACAAAACAATAATCTGGAGCAGTCACGAGCTGAGATATTGGTCGACCTAACAAGACAGGGATAGTATTAAAAATATGTGTAAAGTAAAAAGAACCTCTCCTCCAGTTTGCAATGAAAATCAAGACAGATGAAGTCAAGACAGATGAAGTCAAGACAGATTTCAAATGGCGAATATTTATACACTCGAGCATGACTTTCTCGAACCCCTCGGGACATGCAAAAAAAAAAAAAAAGCTCATAGAGACTGTAGTTGGAAGAAACTGTATACAAGGAATAGTAAGGGGAAAAAATCGGGACATTCTAATGAGTTCCAGGAAACCTTACTCGAGTGCATGTTAAAAGTTCGATAAAAGCTTTAAATAGTAGATTGATGAACAAACTAATTTTTTTTGGTTAGGAATCCTTCAGTATCAATAAATCGTAAATGTTACACAGTGTCTCAAACCAGTAGTATGTCAGGGTGAGTCTAATGGAGAATTGAATTTAACGCCTGAATTATTTAAGTTATAATAAATATTTTCATTGAGGAGAGTAGATCAGGTGTTATACAGTGGTGTTTTATTTATTTTTTTTTTTTTTGTTATTGACACATTTCAGGTTTGAATAACCCCAAAGCCGTGTGAGATTTCATCAAACAGTTTTTAGCCATAGGTGCAGAGTTTATTTAAGTTTTGATTGTGCACCGATTGGTAGCTGAGTTATGGTGCCATGAGTGGAAAAGGATAATTTTGAAATAATCGTAATTTACGGTGTGTTTGTTTTTAATCATTGACGCATTTCAAGTTCGAATAACTCAAGAAAAGCTACAGCGACATCAATTTTTCTGCGATTGTGCGTTTGCGCAATCATCATTCGATTCAAAGCTATACGTGACCACCGCCATTTTGAATGACAAGAGCAAGCCTCTCCAGTTCGTCCCATGTCTTTTGCAGCATGAGTAATGTGACAGAGCAAACAGCTCTCTTATTTTGGTCTTCGGGCTGGGTGGGGTTCCTGACCTCCCATAGCGGGCAGGGAGGTACGTACTGCGTCTTCTATCCCCTTATATCTGTTTTCCAACATGCTTTCTGTCTTTGTCTCGGAGTGAGATTACTTGGTTTTGTCCTGGCACTGGCCGGAATCCTAGCTGGGAGGGAAACAGTCAAATGCATAGTTATTGTTTTGGAAGATGATATTTTTTTCCTTGTAAATCATCTCTCTGTTATGTATTATTATTTTTATTTTGAATGTATAATGTAAGCATTTGAGTGTGTTCCTCTTTGTTGGATTTTGTGCTTGTGTCTGGATGAGACTTGTAGGTGATTTCAAACTAAGTACATTGGTGATATGCTCTTGGAATCTACATCTGATCCCTATTTGTTCTCAGTTCCCCTTTGTCTTACTTTTTCTTGGGTGTTTTAATTGTAATTCTAGAACTTTTTACCATCCCATTTTCTTCCTTTTTACTGGCGCTGATATAACCTTAATGTGTTGCAAGTGCCGTAAAACCCTTAAAAACAAAACAAAAACAACTAGAACTTTTTACTATTCCATTTTCTTCCTTTTTGCTGGCGCTGATATAACCTAAATGTGTTGCAAGCGCCGTAAAAACCTTAAAAACAAAACAAAACATTGGTCTTCAGGTGACGCATATCTCCCACGGGTGTTCTGAACACTCTGCTCTTCGCATATCTCCATAATTTTTATTTTTTTTAAGTCAAGGCAATGTTCCAAGTTGATATCCTGAGATGTTAAATGAAATAAACTTACGGGAATCATGTTGGACAAAGAAAGAAAAAATAAATTACGATTTATTATGTCAAAATTACCCTTTTCTACTGACGACGTCATAGCTCAGCTACTAAAGGGCTTACAGTGTTTAAAACGTATATCAATCAAAACTTGAATTCATTCTGCACATATGACAAAATTAAAAACAAAACGTTTGATGAAATGTTGCATAGTTTTCAAGCTTTTCAAACCAGAAATGTGTCAATAATTTTTTTTAAAATGGGTGGGGATACTGACCTCCCATAGCGGGCAGGGAGGTACATACTATGTCTACTATCCCCTCTTATCTGTTTTCCAATTGATTTCTGTCTTTGTCTTGGAATGAGATTGCTTGGTTTTGACCTGACCTTGGTCGGAGTCCTTGGCTGAGAGGGAAACAGTCGAATGTATAGTTATAGTTTTGGGAGATGATATTTTTTTCCTTGTAAATCATCTCTCTGTTATGCATTGTATTATGTTTAGTTTACATATTATATGATCGGTAAACATTTTAGTGTGTTCCTCTTAGTTGGGACCTGTGCTTGTGTCTGGATGAGACTTTTCGGTGATCTCAAACTAAGTACTTTGACGGTGTACTCTTGGAATCTACATTTGTTCCCTATTTGAACCAGTTCATCTTTGTCTTACCTTGTCTTTTGTGCTTTAATTGTAATTCTAGAACTTTTTACTATCCCATTTTCTTCCTTTTTACTGGCGCTGATATGACCTTAACGTGTTGCAAGCGCCGTAAAACCCTTAAAAACAAACAAAACTTGAAGACATTCTGAACATATGACATTTTTTCAAAAACCGTTTGATGAAATGTTGCATAGTTTTCAAGCTTTTCAAACCTGAAATGTGTCAATAATTTAAACAAAAACAAACAAAAAAGCCACTGTAGATTGCAAATATTATTTATGTCTCCTTATGATGTTTTACACTAAACTTGATTATTTTCATGTATCTGTTTCGTCCTGACATAATACCGGATTCTGGGTGGGGGTTCCTGACCTCCCATAGTGGGCAGGGAGTTACATACTGTGTCTTCTATCCCCCTATATCTGTTTTCCAACTTGCTTTCTGTCTTTGTCTTGGAATGAGATTACTTGGTTTTGTCCGTACAATCAAATGTCTAGTTAGTTTTGGGGGATGACATTTTTTCCCTTGTAAATCATCTCTCTGTTATGTACTGTATTGTTTTGTTTTCATATTATATATATGATTTGTAAACGTGTGAGTGTATCCCTCTTGGTTAGGGCCTGTGCCTTGTGTCTGGATGAGACTTTTAAGTGATCTCAAACTAAATACTTTCATAGTGTGCGCTTGGAATCTACACGTTTCATATTTGAGCAAATTCCCCTTTGTCTCACCTTTTCTTGGGTGTTTTAATTGTAATTCTAGAACTTTTTACTATTCCATTCTCTTCCTTTTTTGCTGGCGCTGACATGTCCTTAATGTGTTGCAAGCGCCGTAAAACCTTTAAAAACAATTTAATTAAAGAATTTTTAAATTCAACTGTACATTTTTTTCTAAAGTATTTAGGTTATTTTGTTTTTTTATTTTTTGCTTTTTTTTTTTTGTTTTTGTTTTTTTTTGTTTTTGTTGTTTTTTTCTTTTGTTTTTGTTGTGGTTTTTTTTTTTGGGGGGGGGGGGGGGGGGGGGCGGTGTTGCGGGGTTTTAACAAATACTTTTGGGGGGTTATGGGTTTTGTTTTGTTTTGGTTTGTATGTTTTTTTTTCAAAAATATAGTTATCAACGTGATATATAGTCAAAGCAATACAAAAATCATCTTTGACTGTAGTCCACAATTTTATTGATCATAGTTGTATGGATGACGTCATTAATTGTAATGACGTAAGCATTTTTTATTGTCCTTTGTGCCTTCTTGGTCTGTGTTTGGTTTTAAGGAGGGACTTGAACATTCTTGAATTGGATTTATTTTATTTTATTATCATTTGATAATTCATTCATTTGGATTTAAAAAAAACAGGTCGAAATGAATAAACATTTAATTTGATTAAGACTTTAACGTTTTTCTCGTTTTGTTTCTTTCATTCTTTTATTTTTTTTCTTTGCCTTTTTTTTTTTTTTACTTTTGGGTTTATAACTTTTACATCATCTTCATTTTTACTGGCGCTGAAATGAGCTAAAACTATCATCACAAGCGCTTTAAATCGATACTCGTGCCAGAGCTATTTTTTTTATGAAGTGATTGGTTACCACAATAACTTATTGCACCATTCTTGGCACAATTCTCGGTATCGCAATAAAATTTTCAGCCAGTGAGAGAGCGGTTTTGGTCAGTTAGGTATTTTTGTCATCGCAAAAATAGGGTTTACGCTTATAAAAATAAGTGAAAAAAAAAAAGAAGAAAAACGCATCGCATTCTGAATTTGAATGATGAATGCCTAGATAAATCTTAAACAAATTAAATATTAATGTACAACAGACGTTTAAGACAAAATAAAAATTATTTTCGAGCTAAAAAAGAATTATTCTAGAGTCCCATTCCCATGATTGTGTTTGAATATCACCACAGGACAAATGGCTGTGGCATTGTGCTTTAAGTTGCCCGGCTTACTGACTAAGCTGGAAGGTCCCAGGTTCAAATCCCACTGAGACTGAAGTCTTCAGTTTACAAAAAAACTTGTTCTTTTACTACTTTATTATTTTTTTTAAGTTTAAATATTTTTAATAATATATATTTACTATTGTTATGAGAATTACAACAATTTTTTTCTTATTAAAGGTAGCTTCAATGCCAGTGGTAAATCTATAATATATATATATATATATATATATATATATATATATATATATATATATATATATATATGGATTGTTAATTCTCACAGTGCGCAACTGCGACGGAGCACTGGTAAACCGGCGATGTGTATTCCATATGGATGACAGATGGCTGTTGGTAGCAATTTTTATTGTAACCGGAGTGAACTTTTCAGATCCCACATATTTGGTAAATGAAATGATTCTCAAGCTACCGCCGAATTATGAGAGATAGCTCATACGGTAGAGTCACGCTCTCACTGGCCAGGCGGAGTTGTCGTGCCAATAAGGTCGCGGGTTCAAACCCCTATCACCGCTGCGAAAGTTTTTTATTCTCTATTGTCGTCTGGCACTTTCCTACTCACTTCATCTCTTGTTGTTACCAACATAAGTGCCTGCTCCACTCACTTTTCTGAATTATGAGAGAGAAAACTTATTTTCTTTTAGACTTAAGTGACTTACTAAAAAATATGAGCTGATAACATTAACTTGGGAATCATTACTTTAAGCCCTGTGAGACGTTCTCTAAACTCAAAAGAATTTTTAATTTGTGCCAAAAAAGTTAGGTCTGGAAATTGCCGATCGCGTTTTGGAGGTGAGGGTCAGTAAATGATACATAACTGTGATGAAGAGTAATATCGCAGATATTTTCGTCTTTCAATTTCATTTTAAATGGTGTCAAATAACGAGATATCCATCAAATATCTCACTGGTTTTATGACGCTAAAGTTTTGTGGTTTTCAAATGCATTTACAAATTCGATCTTATTGTGCTTGTAAATTTTGTAAATGTTGCTGCTCGAAGCTCGAAGAAATAAATAATAATGTCAAATTGAATGTGAGCTTCAATTTAATTACAAAAACAGATCAAATCAACGTTTCGGGTTTCCCCTTTATCAACAAAACAGGATGAATGAAACACCACTACCACATTATCTCATTCATCTGTGGCGTTTCATTCATCATGTTTTGTTGATAAAGGGGAAACCCGAAGCGTTCATTTGATCTGTTTATTATTTTATTTGTAAATTTTGGTGCACTTAAAGAGAAATTTTGGTATTCAAAACCCATCAGTATGGATTTGATTTTAATTAAAATCAAAACTAGATGTATACATTTGCGTTCATGTGCAGTAGAACTATCATCATATTGGCACTTCATTTATTTTTTATCATAGTGTTTATATGTACCTCCGTTGACGGTGTATCTTAACTGATCGTTTTATGCACCTCCGCTACGCATGCGCATTCCACTCTATTCATCAGCGATGCTGTGTTTTCTGTATTTGGACATGGCAAATGTTATATCATACCTGTACGAAAATACGAACTTTTATGGGAAATTACGAATTTTCATTTCTCAGTAATATTTAAATAATGATGACAATGGTAATAATAATGATAAGAACTACTACAGTAGAACATGAAAGTAACGTACTCGGAAATAGCGAGTAAAATCTAAATCCCCGTTTTTTTCCCTTATTTGAGTCAATAAAATTAGCATGAAAGTAGCGAGTATGAAAAAGAGGTCAACTCGGAAATAACGAGCATTTCCTGCCCCAGCCTAGGACTGCGAACGAAGTAAAGCAAAACAAGAGACAATGGCAATTTAAATATTTTTAGCCTAGCCTCTTTTCTTTCTTATTTTTCGTTACGAGTAATATTACATAGTAGCCTAGTCTGTAGTAGTACATAATAGGCGAAACAAATTTGGGTGGGGGTTGGGTTTGTGTGCGTGTGTGTGTGGGGGTGGGGGTCAATTATTCACCTAATGTGGTGCCACGCGACGCGCGAGGTAAGCACATGTCAACATGCCTCACTTCGCAGCATCGGTCAGCGAGTAGCATCGTTAACGAACGACACGATCAGCGAGAGAAGGGAGTGTGGAACCATTATTTCAATGGGTCAGTGATTGAGTGATGCGCTTCCTTACCTCATCAAACATGCCGAGTGCATACAAACACTCGCGCGCACACACACACGCACACACACACACACACACACACACACACACACACACACTTCTATGTTCTTGTTTTTTTTCTA
This sequence comes from Berghia stephanieae, assembly GCF_034508935.2. Classification (NCBI taxonomy): domain Eukaryota; kingdom Metazoa; phylum Mollusca; class Gastropoda; order Nudibranchia; family Aeolidiidae; genus Berghia; species Berghia stephanieae. The sequence continues at coordinate 39,593,702 of NC_088367.1, read as the reverse complement.
GTCATGATTTTACTTGAAAATAAAAACAACAAAAAAACCAAGCATTCTCCCACTTCTGTGAAGAAATTGAAATAGGGGCGACGGCTTTTACTCGAATTACACACTGAGGGGAATAACCAGCAATATTATTATAACCTTTCCTGGCAACTCGGGAATAGCGAGAACTCGGAAATAGCGAGTAATCAGGAGTGGACCCGTCGAACTCGCTATTTCCGAGTTCTACTGTACTACTACTACTACTACTACTACTACTACTACTACTACTACTACTACTACTACTACTTATAATATAATAATAATAATAATAATAATATATAATAATAATAATAATAATAATAATAATAATAATAATAATAATAATAATAATAATAATAATAAAATAATAATAATATAATAATAATAATATAATAATAATAATAATAATAATAATAATAATAATAATAATAATAATAATAATAATAATAATAATAATAATTAGTATAATTTTGAAACATGATTGTTCATCTTTAGGTGTCTGCCGATGGAGAGTCCTAAAATTCTTAAATTGTGAATTGCACTCAATCCCACGTTGATCTCATTGACAAGAAGATACTTCAGCTTGTTTCTTAGATGGATCTGTGTTTCGGTGAATATGGCTGTTGTGATGAAGCCAACTGATATCAATGTTTGCACATCCAGGTTTGGTAGATTGATGAAGTTATCGATACCTTTTTGTTGGCAACATAGTGAATCGTATTCACTACAGAAACACAACATGCATAGGAGGCGGTGTTGGTAGGACGAGGGAATGCTGCGCTTGTCTGCACAACCGTTGTCTTTGTAAACTTATAATCTGAGATCATAGCTATCTTAAGTTTTTGCATATTTCCCGAAACAATTAGACCTTGAGCATTACTCACAATTTTATCATAGACGATAGGAAAAAATGCTTGGCAATGCAATTCCTTCCAGTGTGCCATAAGATTGTGATAAAAACTCATAAATTGTGGGGCTGATTGCTTCAAGTGACGGGCAAGCACTTTAGATGGCTGTGACTGCTAATGACCAAAAAATTATGTCACATTACATGATGGTGATCACAAAACTGAAATGAAAAGAGAGTTGTTAGTTGTACTCGCAGAAATGAATGATAATATTGGTTGAACTTTTGGATACAACTCGTGGTAATTAACTTTCTTTTTGTGATCGTCATCTTGTTTTATGACGTAATCTTTTGATCAGTTTCAAACTATGAGGCCCAGCGCAACTTTCTCTGCTCTCTTCTCTCTTCGCTCAGTTAATTTTTCATTGTGGATGTCGGTGAAAAATGTACTAAAACAATGGTGGACATGATTTGAGAATTCTGTCCTCGTTCTGTGAACTTGTTGTACGCGTGTTGCACTGTATTTCTATTTCACCAGTATAACTTACTCAATGAATTGTCAATGTGTCTTGATGAGTTGGCAGTCTCATGTGGATCAAGACCTTGATGTGATCAGAGAGCTTGCATGTCTTGCTGGTCACCCTAAGCCTTCTATTTGGGGGGGATGGCACAAGGTTCCATCCGTCTGGGACCATTACACAGCAGGAAATAAGGGCTCACTCTACTTGTTCCAGTGGTACACAGGATTATCTAGACCTTTAAATTCTCAGTCAATAGACAAATCAACCAGAATTCGTCGGATGATTGTTTACCAACGTCTTTGTATACAACAGTGATTGAGGCATGTTCATATTACTTTTCTTTCTTTTCTTTTGGGAGATTTTAAAATGTTATTCCCCACAGACATAATTCAAGATTTTAAAAATTATTATGCGCATCCACAATGACATCGTAAGACAAAAGATGTCATCGCCTAGGCATTCCACGGAGGAATAATATAGATAATTCATCAAACAAGATGTATGATGTCAACTTCTCTCTCTCTCTCTCTCTCTCTCTCTCTCTCTCTCTCTCTCTCTCTCTCTCTCTCTCTCTCTCTCTCTCTCTCTCTCTGGGTGTCACTGATCATGAATAAAATATCTTTTCTTCAGTTCATTGTTTCCAGTAAAACGTATCGCAAATGAGCCTGCCAACTCGCAATACCAGAAATCTCCTCGATTCATAGTCGAAGTCCTGGATGCAGTTTTTTACTTCTCATAGTGGATGGCTCTGTCCTCTATTATTCTATGTTTCAAATTTGTTTTCTGTCTTACTCTTGAAATGAGATTACTTCATTCTTTGTGATTAATCAGAACTCACTTTCTCTTTTGTGTAATTATTTGTTACTTTGGTTCATTTTCTTTGAGTTTCTCTCTCGGTGTTCGGTTGCCTCTGTTATGTACCAACCACAGTACATAAAATAACTGACAGGGAAGACGCTCCTTGGTTGCCAATCACCAGGTATATTTATTTAAGTTCGTTAAATCATAATATATCACAGACTTAGTAATATTAAACATGCAGTATAGAAATATACATAAACAGAAATATACGTTATGTAATATAACATCAATGCACAAGTGTAGTTAACTAATGATACGAATATAACGTATTCTATTAATGTATTCAATTGTGACATTATTTAGAAATAACTAAATGTAATTAAGTGTATTATTCATGGAAGTAAATTATTATTCATTGCAAAGGGCAATAACTCAATAATAATTGACTTGTTATGTAATGCTGATGCTAACAATATCAATGTATTATGCCTTTTAGATCTTTCAGCTGCCTTTGACACCATTGACCATGACATATTGTTAAGAAGACTAGAAAATACGTTCGGCATAAAAGGAATTGCCCTTAAATGGTTTACATCATATTTACAGGATCGATGGCAGACTGACGTGGTGAATGGTGTTCAGTCAGAACAAGTTTTGTTAAATTTTGGACTGCCACACGGCTCTGTTCTTGGCCCTGTCCTTTTTACTGTATATATGCAGCCCCTTTCTAGTGTGATATCCAGATTCAATCTGAGTTATCATTTTTATGCAGATGATACGCAAATATATGATTCTCCTTTGTAAGGAAGCACGAATTAAAATAGAAACGAGATATTTCTAAAAGGTGCTCAATTAATTAAGTGAAAAGAGGGGAGGCGGGGTGGAACGGTGTAATACAGTTTAGAAATTGAAATATAAAAACGTGTAGACTGTTGTTGGAAAAAAAATACAATTTAATTGAACGTAAATACAAAATATAATAAATAAGGATGTCGGTAAAAGTATAATCATTAGTGGCAGCAGCAGCAGAGGGAACAGAAGGTAGTAGTAGTAATAGTGGTAGTAGTAGCAGTAGTAGTAGTATTAGTAGTAGTAGTAGTAGTAGTAGTAGTAGTAGTAGTAGTAGTAGTAGTAGTAGTAGTAGTAGTAGTAATAGTAGTAGTAGTAGTAGTTGTTGTTGTAGTAGTAATGGTAGTAGAAGTAGTAGTAGTAGTAGTAGTAGTAGTAGTAGTAGTAGTAGTAGTAGTAGTAGTAGTATTAGTAGTAGTAGTAGTAGTAGTAGTAGTAGTAGTAGTAGTAGTAGAGTAGTAGTAGTAGTAGTAGTAGTAGTAGTAGTAGTAGTAGTAGTAGTAGTAGTAGTAGTAGTAGTAGTAGTAGTAGTAGTAGTAGTAGTAGTAGTAGTAGTAGTAGTAGTAGTAGGAGGAGGAGGAGGAGGAGGAGGAGGAGGAGGAGTAGTAGTAGTAATAGTAGTAGTTGTAGTAGTAGTATCACTGCCTAACCAACAAAAGGACAGTATCTCTCAAAAATTCATGAAATCATATTTTTCAATGAATCGACACTGAGACATAGGAAATTAGAATGAAAAAGGAGATTAAAAGTATCGGGGTGTCAACGACTCACAATGAGCCGCATCATCATTAACACTACAGCGTCAATCGTCACCACCACATCATCATCCTTACAACTACTACTACAACCACCAACACCACATCATCATCACTACCACTACTAATACAACCACCACCACCACCACCACCACCACATCACACTGCCACTACTACTACAACCACTACCACATCATCAGCACCACCACTGCTACTACTACTCCTACAACCAACACCATCACACTATCATCACTACCGCTACTACTACAACCACCACCATCACTACATCATCTTCATTACCACTACTTCTACAACCACCACCACCACATCATCATCACTACCACTACTAATATAACCACCACCACCACCACATCACACTGCCATTACTACTACAATCACTACCATATCATCATCATCACATACAAGCTATTTGAGCGAATGGTTATGTCCCGCATGACACCCAGTCTAGACGAACAACTGTCTCCAGGCCAGGCTGGATTCCGACCAGGACGGTCAACATGTGGTCAACTTCTTAACCTTACACAATTCATAGAAGATGGGTTTGAGACAAAACAGGTCACTGGCACAGTCTTCGTCGACCTCACTGCAGCCTATGACACAGTGAATCACAAGATCCTACTCCTCAAAGTGGCTAAAATGATAAAGAATAAGAAAATTGTAAATATCATCCAGTCACTTCTCGAAAACAGGCGCTTCTTTGTTGAAATGGATGGCCGGAAGAGCAGGTGGCGCACCCAGAAGAATGGTCTTCCCCAAGGATCAGTGCTGGCCCCAACACTTTTCAACATATATACAAATGATCAGCCTGAGTTCCCAAATATCCGCCGATTTATATATGCTGATGACCTATGCCTCGAAACACAGGATGTGTCCTTCCAACCAATCGAGAGCAGACTGACAAATGCCCTAGACACCCTTACAAAGTACTACACTAAAAACTCGCTGAACGCCAACCCAGGGAAAACACAAGTGTGTGCATTTCACCTCAACAACCACCAAGCCCACAAAAAACTTAACATCAAGTGGAATGGCCAGACATTAGAGTACAACTACCACCCAGTGTACCTCGGAGTGACGCTTGATCGGACTCTGTCCTTCAGAGAACACGTGAGGAAGACCAAGGCAAAAGTGTCCACGCGTAATGCCCTCCTTGGAAAGCTGGCAAACATGAACTGGAGAACTGACCCTAAAACTCTAAGGACCACAGCATTGGCCCTCAGCTACTCAACTGCGGAGTACTGCTCAGCTGTATGGGCCCGATCATGCCATGCCTCCAAGCTAGACCCCGAGCTCAACAACGCCTGCCGGATCGTAACGGGCCAGCTGAGAGCAACACCATTACCACTGGTCTACCGTGCAGCAGGAATAGCCCCACCACACATCCGGAGGGAAACTCATGCCCAAATACAAAAATACAAACAGGAAATGGACCAGAGACACCCCCTTTATGACCACAATTGCCCCATAAGCAGGCTCAAATCAAGGAAAAGCTTCCTCACAGTAGAGAGCCTTCACCCAGACCACTCAGCATTCTTCCGCCTGGACAAATGGGTAGAATGGGACAAGACAGCAAACGATGCCCTCCAGCCCCCAACAGAAAATCTCCCAGCAGGCACAGACCTCAAGAGAAAAGACTGGGTGGCGTTGAACAGAGCTAGAGCAAAGGTGGGAAACACCGCCACCAACCTCTTTAAATGGAAAATCTCACCGGGCACTGAATGCCCATGCGGTCACCCCAGACAGACTATGGAACACATCCTGTCCGAATGCTCGCTGGGACCTCACTGCACCAATGCTGACCTGAGGGAATGCAACCAGACTGC
>NC_088367.1:39558070-39583070 GCF_034508935.2 Berghia stephanieae | reverse complement strand
GACTTTATGTTTAGTTATTACATTGTTGTATAATGATAATATTATGTTGATGTAGTTTGTATAATGTTTCATTTGTATAACAATGTCACTGTATTATTGTTTCGCGCATTGAGCATCACCCAGTGATGAAATGCGCGTTATAAATGTCATGTATTATTATTATTATTATTACCTGGCCGTTAACAGAGTTGTCTTTGTCCGAAAAATTGTAATATCGCCTAACAGGCGTCATGTCCCGTCCTACATGTTAAATGTTGACCAGAGACCCCTTGTAAAGCGCTTTGAGCACATTTAGTAGATATTGCACTATATAAAGCTCAATTTAAAAAAAAAATATTTCAATGATGATGATATGGTGGTGGTGGTTGCAGTAGTAGTAGTGGTAGTGGTGATAATGTGGTGGTGGTTGTAGTTGTAGTAGTAGTGATAGTGATGATGATGTGGTGGTGGTTGTAGTAGTAGTGGTAGTGATGATGATGTGGTTGTGGTGGTTGGTTGTAGTAGTAGTTGTAATGGTGATGATATGGTGGTAGTGGTGGTTGCAGTAGTAGTGGTAATGGTAATGATATGGTGGTAGTGGTGGTTGTAGTAGTAGTGGTAATGGTAATGATATGGTGGTGGTTGTAGTAGTAGTGGTCGTGATGACGATGTGGTTGTGGTGGTTGTAGTAGTAGTGGTAGTGATGCTATTGTGGTGGTGGTTGTAGTAGTTGAGGTAGTGATGTGGTGGTGGTTGTAGTAGTAGTGGTGGTGGTGGTTGTGGTAGTAGTGGTAATGATGATGATATGGTGGTGGTGGTTGCAGTAGTAGTGGTAGTGATGACGATGTGGTTGTGGTGATTGTAGTAGTGGTAGTGATGATGATGTGCTGGTGGTGGTGTAGTAGTAGTGGTAGTGATAATGATGTGGGGCTGGTGGTTGTAGTAGTAGTGTTAGTGATGATATTGTGGTGGTGGTTGTAGTAGTAGATGATGTGGTGGTTGGAAAACCCATTACAGGTTATTATAATACATGATTACACACATTCTCAAACTTCATTTTTTGACAGCTTCGTTGTGCCATAAATATACGCAACAGTTCTGAAACATTTTATTGTGGATTTTGATATTGTTTGTTGTTTTTCTTGTGTCGTTATGTTGACATAGATACCGAATGAATGGTAATTACTACATTCTCAGCCAACAACAAAATGGCGCTGAATGCTTTCATTGGTGGACACTTTTTAGGCTTCGTACGTAGGCCTATTCTCATTCGTTTAATTCTATGGACTGAAACCAACTCTGTGAATGAGATTTCAGATCTTGACAAAACAAAATAGCAGGCAAAATAGCATAAGCGACAGTGTATTTGAATACCATGAAGTTTATTGTTCAATCGAATGCATTAATATCATCAGATAAGTTGAAGAAAAGTGGATTTGAGGACCTTGCATTGTTGTAGAAGCAGCAGTCAGGTATTTGAGTTACCTCTTCTAGTGGAGAAACTAACTTTCGAAGGAAATTAATCCGTTTTACTCCTAGAATTTAAAAAAAATCACCATTGAAACTACTCGAAAACTCCTTGAATTCCAAAATGGAATTGGTGTAGGAACCCTGTACAAACCACTACTATAACAACCGCTACATCACCATCCCTACCGCCACTAGCCCAACCACAACATCACCATTCCTACCACTACTATAACCACCACATCACCATCCCTACCACCACTACTACAACAACCACATCACCATCTTTATTACCACTACTATAACCACTATAATTTATTGGTGTTTTAATCCTTGAATTAAAAAAATCACATTGAAAGCCCCTTGAAAACTACTTGAATTTCTTAATGGAATTGCTGTAGGAACCCTGTACTAGTATTACAACCACCACCACCACATCATCATCACTATTACTACAACCATCACCAACACTACTACTACAACCACCACCACCATATCATCATCACTACTACTACTACTTCAACCACCACCTTCACAACATCATCATCATTACCATTACTACTACAATCACCACCACCACATCATCATCACTACCACTACTACTACAACCACCACCACCACATCATCACTACCACTACTACTGAAACCACCACCACCACATCATTATCATTGCCACTACTACTACAGCTATCATTACCACAACTACTACAACCACCACCACCATATATCATCACTACCAATACTACTAAACCACCACCACCACCACATCATCAATACCACTACTTATGCCACAACCACCACCCCATCACCATCACTACCATTACCACCACATCATCATCACTACCTCTACTACTTCAACCACCACCACATCATTATCATTACTGCTACTACTACAACCACCACCACCACATCATCATCACTACCTCTACTACTTCAACCACCACCACATCATTATCATTACTACTACTACTACAACCACCACCACCACATCATCATCACTACCACTACTACTACAACCACCAGCACATAATCATTACTACAACCACCACCACCACCACATCATCATTACTACCACAACCACTACCACTACATCATCACTACTACTACAACCACGGCCACTACTACAACTACAACCACTCCAACCACCTCATCATCATCACTACCACTACTACTACAACAGTCATTATCACATCGTCCTCATTACTACTACTACTATTACCACTATTACTAAAACCACAAACACCACATCATCCTCACTACCACCATTACTACAATCACTACCATTAGGTTTTGGAGCTTTAATTCATTTGAGATAAGGAACCTTTGGGGTTGTATTTGGCATTGTGTTTGTATATCATAATATAGATCTAAATAGATAACTGATTAGAACTATATTATGATCAGTTCTAATCAGTTATCTATTTAGATCTATACAATATTTAAACACAATACTAAATACCATCACAATTCCCTTTTTTGTGTGTGCGGAAATTCCTCTTTCGGCATTGAAATTCCTCCGAGTGGTGTCTGAAATTCCTGTGAGCCAAATTGAAAGTTGGCGTCTCTGGGGAACTCGTCATCCAGCAGAAATACAATCTGAACACGATAGGGTAAACCTGTTGATGCAACATCAATCATCCTTCGACGATCCAAGTCTGTCCTTTTGTGTCGTGCAAATCGGTATTTCATTTTCAACGTTTGTGTTTTTGATACCACCCACCGGTAATTTCAGTGGTTAGTCTCCGCCAATCTCAACTCAACGTCTTGTCCAATTTTGTGATTCGACGATTTACTTACCAAAACAATTCAGAAAAGTTAGTGGAGCAGGCACTTTATGTTGATAACAACAAAAAATGAAGTGAGTAGGAAAGTGCCAGAAGACAATAGAGAATAAAAATTTTTTCGTGGATCGTGGATAGCTCATACGATAGAGTCACGCTCTCCCCGGCCAGGGAGAGTTGTTGTACCAGTAAGGTCGCAGGTTCGAGCCCCATCGCCGCCGCGCAAAATGTTTTATTCTCTATTGTCTTCTGGCACTTTCTTACTCACTTCATTTCTTGTTGTTACATACCAATACAGCTATCAACAGGTCATCTGACGTCATGAGGTAGCTAAATTATAAGCGTAACATTTATTGTCACAAGTGTGGATAGCAACGAGAATTATCCGTCAGATTCTCGATTGAATGAATTTATTAGTTAGCCAATGTTAACGGTTTCATTGATTACTTTAAATCAAGACTCGGCGAAATATCGGTAACAAGATTAACCGGCCATTAAATAGAAGTTGACTTAAAATGTTAAAAATTTAAAAGATTTTATTTCAATTATAGAGGAAATATACATATTATAGGTATGAACAATATGCAAAATTGCGGTTTATCAGCTGATTTCAATGAGACAAAAAAAATCATCCTTTTCTTTCAATGAGACACCATCGTGTAATTTGTCGAGATGCAATATGTCATTTTGAATTCATACATGATAGGGTTGACAAAGGTTTTGGATGGTTATATGGGGTAGACAGGTAAAGACAGTGACATGATATATTTCTTTTAGTGGCAAAATTTTATTTCCAAAAGATCCTGCTGTCACAGTAAAGGTTGTTCACAATTATCTTATTAAATTTTATTTTATTAAGAACTGAATTCATCTCACTCCAGTTATATTTCGGTAGGCTTAGATAAACTTTACCTTTTAGTATTAGATTGTCTTTCCTTTTATAGCCTTCCCTCGAATTAATTTCTAATTAGTGAATACGTTTCGTTCTACATTCTGTCACGTAGCCACTTATTATAAAAGCTGATAGGTCTAACATTCTACACTCACTTCTCTCTACAATCTATGCCGGACGGCCAGCCGCTCCATTCCTCATATATATTTGAAGATTTTTATCTTTTGGTACTTTGTGGATCTTTTATCTCCACCATCAAGACGCCGGAGCTTTTACCTTTGACTGTATAATCCTCAAGGATCAAACCTGAGCCCGCTGTCGAACTATACAATAACCCCTTCCCAACTACCTGGAAGTGGAACTTTACGAGCCTGAGCCTGTTATCGGAGGAATATATTATCCAAGCCTTTCAACTGCCTGGAAACGTAACCTTACGAACCTGACATTATATCATCATAAGTTACGTAATATATTCACATTTCTATTTGTAACTGCCACAATCACTATTTATCTCTTTTAATTAAATTTCATCTTTCTTTTTATTTCATCTTTAACAAATCGTTAATTGTTTTTCATTTATAGTAACTAGTAAATTCTGAGGCCTCATTCTACATATCTTTATGCATAGTCGAGTAGCTCTTTACTCACTTGAGACCATGACACCTGCTCATAGCTATTCGCTAGAATAAAATAGCAATTTAAATGCAGAACGACACATTTGACGTAAGGAAAACATTTTTATTTACGAAATTTCTTGTCACTGTTGTTCCAAACTTGTCAACACAAAATGTTTCAACACCAAAAAAATTGCATTTACTGTGTGACTTTAAGACAAATAATGCGAGTTACCACCCCCACCCCCCCCCCCCCCCCCCCCCCCCCCCACCCCCAATACTATGATTTCTTTGTTTTCGATATCTTGATAATAAATCATCAAATTAGAAAATGTTCTATCTTCCCACATTGCACTGGTCACATTATGCATTCCACTCATATTACCCACGCATACGCAACCCTTCCCCCCCCCCCCCCCTTTCCAATCACATGCACATCCAAACTAGAATACAGGTGATCTCTCTCTCTCTCTCTCTCTCTCTCTCTCTCTCTCTCTCTCTCTCTCTCTCTCTCTCTCTCTTTTCTTTTTTTTTACACACACAGACTACTTCCCCCCACACACTTGTTAGATGATCAGAGTTCCTTGTGACCAATTTCAAAATCAAATTACACTTTATGTGAACTAACGTTCTGTTTGCGTTGTCAACTCGTCTTTCTTAATAAAAAAAATCGACTAACACTAAGAAAGAATTAGCTTGTCAAAAAGTAAATAAAAGGTTTACATTAAAAAAGCCCTATTCTAATGGTGACAAATCTTGGGCAAATTGGCCATGACTATGACCATCTGGCAGCCCTGCAAGTCGCAATGACAACTTTCCGAGCCGTTCCGAAAGGTCAAGCCACAGATAAGTGAGAAGGTACGTGGGTCAAGCTAGGACTTCATATAGATAGTATGCAGATGACGTCACTCATGCCTTTGTTATGGTTTTTGCCATCCGCGTGTGAGTTGTTCTCACTAAACTGTATTAACCAGACTATAAAAGTTCATGGTTACACAGAGTTTATGTGTTGGTCCGTTATACTTCCGGATGGCAATGTTGTGAACTCTTTGGCCAAGCGCATTCTATCTATAGATGTCGCTGGGGTCAAGCCATGCTATATTCGTTGTCTCAACCGTCACGCTCACGAGGGACGCCGTCCACTTGACGGGGCGGACACGACCGTCTGAGATACTGTTCTTTTGTTGGTTGGATGGGGCTTAAATAGGATACTGTTTCAAGCAAAATTTTTAATCGCCTCTAATTTCAAAAATACTTGAGATATGATCATTCTGACAACTTTGCAAGCTTCCCTATGTCCCAGAGTGTCGATGAAGTGAAAAAAGTGATCTTATGATTTTTTGAGTGATTCTGTCCTTCTGTTGGTTAGGGCTGATATGGTGACGTTTGGGATGACCCAAATAAACAATGTACATATCTGATGACGTTTGGGATGACCCAAATAAACAATGTACACATCTAATGACGTTTGGGATGACCCAAATAAACAATGTACACATCTAATGACGTTTGGGATGACCCAAATAAACAATATACACATCTGATGAAGTTTGGGATGACCCAAATAAACAATGTACCCCAAATAAACAATTGTACACATCTGATGACGTCTGGGATTATCCAAATAATCAATGTACACATTTGATAACGTTTGGAATGACCCAAATAAACAACGTACACATCCGATGACGTCTGGGATTATCCAAATAATCAATGTACACATTTGATGACGTTTGGAATGACCCAAATAAACAATGTACACATCTGATGACGTTTGCGATGACCCAACTAAACAATGTACACATCTGATGACGTTTGGGATGACCCAAATAAACAATGTACACATCTGATGACGTTGAGGATGATCTAAATAAACAATGAAGACGCTAGTTTTAATGATTATTTCGCCAGTGAACTTCACTTATTTATGTGTGTGTGTGTGTGTTTGTGTGTGTGTTTGAGGGAGAGTGATTAAAGTGAATGTAGTGATTAGTACAAAAACATGAAACCGACAAGGCTAAAGAACTGAGTGAACGTGATTGTTTTATGTATTGAGTGTGTGTGTGTGTGTGTGTGTGTGTGTGTGTGTGTTTTATTTGTTAGTTGAAACTGCCAACGTTTGGCAATTGTTTAGAAATAAATATTTCAATTGAATTGAATTGTGTTTACTGTGCACGCACACGAGTGTGCGTTTGAAGAAAGAATGAGAGATAGAGAGATGGACAGATCAAGAGAGGGGCTATATATAAACATATATATATATATATATATATATATATATATATATAGAGAGAGAGAGAGAGAGAGAGAGAGAGAGAGAGAGAGAGAGAGAGAGAGAGAGTGTGTGTGTGTGTGTGTGTGTGTGTGTGTGTGTGTGTGCTCAAAGTAAATGTAGTGATGAGTACAGAATAATGAAAGTGAAAAACTATAACTAGGTTTTAAGAACTGAGTGAATTTTATTGAATTTGCACTCAGACATTCAGGATCATAGATGCAGCTTCCAGCACAATCTATTGTCTTTTGGCTTTGTATGACTGCAAGTATCCAGGATACACGATCAAGATGCCCTGAATGCATCTTGTCAGACCCCTCTACCGTCTGAACCATTATTCTCACCTTCTACCCCTTTCGAGTCAGTCTTTTCTGACTTCTTTGAGTTTGGATGTCACTACTATCTGGTAACTGGGGACCGGTTATCAGGTTGGTCTGCACTTTTTCCACCCAATCTGGGAGCGCTTAGTAAGGAATACATGGTTCACCGCCTGGTTATGTTCCCTCTTCACTACATTTGGGCAACTTGGGGTTCCTGAGGAGTTGTCAAGTGACGGTAGACAAGAATTCACTGCAAGACTATTTCGGTCGAACATGGTTCCTAGTGGTTGTCTTGATCACGATAAATTCCTCAGAGCCCTCCTTCAATTACACAACACCCTTAACCAGAATGTAATCGTTACCATCCCAGATCATTTTCGGCCAACCCATTCAGGATTCTTTTTCGTTCACCTCCTCATGTGGTATCAATGTGGTGTGAAGTGTGGGCCAACAAAGGAGAAACAGTATACACATGTTTCACAAGGTTATCTGAGGCTCTAAATGAGCATAATAAACGAATATTCACCCTCAATGTGGGTGACAAATGGTTAGACCTTAAACTCTCTCTCTCTCTCTCTCTCTCACACACACACACACACACACTCACACACACACACACACACACACACTACTACTACTACTACTACTACTACTACTACTACTACTACTACTACTACTACTACTACTACTACTACTACTACTACTACTACTACTACTACTACTACCACTACTATTACTACTACTACTACTACTACTACTATACACACACACACACACACACACACAACACAATTCAAATCAACTAAAATAATTATTTCTAGGCAATTGGATTCAAAAGTCTGATGTCACGTCGCCCAGCAACGGCGACCATCGTTGGTCTAAACAAAGAAAATCTGTACTTTTTATTCTTCATGCTGACTAGAACTTTTCATATTTCTTGTGATCAGAATGTGTAAAAGTCAAGACATGATCAGATTTATAATGTTTTGTTGTTGTTTTTTTCCTCTGGATACGCGTTAATGCTCGTCGGAGAAATATTATTTCATAAGGGCGTCCGCCATTGTTCCGATAGTTTAGAGCCAGTTACTAAGTTACCATGCGTCATTACGAGGGGAGTGACGTTACGACTGTTGAAGCGTATTGCCAAAATGAAACATAAGTTTGATTCTGGATAAAGCATTTCCATAAAGTAAATAATCTTGTGTTTATAAATAAAACTGTAAGAGTATTCAGCACAAATGCATCTAGATCCATAAGTTGTCAGTAAAGTGTCTATCATAGTGAAATTCATTGCTATACAGACAACTTTTCCAGCTGCACCACTCAACCTATACCACAAACGGCTCAGGTTTAATCTAGGGGGTGATTAAGAATTGCCATAGGGTCCCTTATAACTTAATTGTATTAATAACAAGTGAGTCAAGACCATAGAATTAAACGAATGAGAATACGTACGAAGCCTAAAAAGTGTCCACCAATGAAAGCATTCAGCGCCATTTTGTTGTTGGTTGAGAATGTAGTTATTACCATTCATTCGGTATCTATGTCAACATAACGACACAAGAAAAACAACAAACAATATCAAAATCCACAATAAAATGTTTCAGAACTGTTGCGTATATTTATGGCACAACGAAGCTGTCAAAAAATGAAGTTAGAGAATGTGTGTAATCATGTATGATAATAACCTGTAATGTGTTTTCCAACCACCACATCATCTACTACTACAACCACCACCACAATATCATCACTAACACTACTACTACAACCACCAGCCCCACATCATTATCACTACCACTACTACAACACCACCACCAGCACATCATCATCACTACCACTACTACAATCACCACAACCACATCGTCATCACTACCACTGCTACTGCAACCACCACCACCATATCATCATCATTACCACTACTACCACAACCACCACCACCACTACTACTACAACCACCACCACATCACTACCTCAACTACTACAACCACCACCACAATAGCATCACGACCACTACTACTATAACCACCACCATATCATTACCATTACCACTAATACTACAACCACCACTACCACCATATCATTACCATTACCACTACTACTGCAACCACCACTACCACCATATCATCACCATTACAACTACTACTACAACCACCACAACCACATCATTATCACTACCACTACTACTACAACCACCACCACATCATCATCACTATCACTACTACTACAACTACAACCACCACCACATTATCATCACTACCCCTACTACTACTGCAACCACCACCACCATATCATCATCATTGAAATATTTTTTTTTAATTGAGCTTTATATATGCAATATCTACTAAATGTGCTCAAAGCGCTTTACAAGGGGTCCATGGTCAACATTTAACATGTAGGACGGGACATGGCGCCTGTTAGGCGATATTACAATTTTTCGGACAAAGACAACTCTGTTAACGGCCAGGTACTCATTTTACACCTGAGTACGGTGAGAGAATGTGAGTAAAGAGCCTTTTCCAAGGACTCAACTATGCGCCGAGCGCGAGGCTCGAACCCAGGACCTTCCGATCCGGAAGCGAGTGTCATACTACTAGACCACATAGCCGCATCATTACCACTACTACTACAAACACCACACCACATCATCATCACGACCACTACTACTACAACCACCACCACCACCATATCATTACCATTACCACTACTACTACAACCACCACCACATCATCATCACTACCACTACTACTACAACTACAATCATCACCACCACCACATCATCATCACTATTACTACTACAACTACAACCACCACCAACACCACATCACCTCACTAACACTCAGTACTACAATCACTACCATTAGGTTTTGGAGCTTTACTTCATTTGAAATAAGGAAACTTCGGAATTGTATTTGGCATTGTGTTTATATATCATAATATAATTCTAATCAGTTATCTATTTAGAACTAGATACTATACAATATGTATGCCAAATACCACCCCAATTCCCCTTTCTTGTGTGCGGGAATTCCTCTTTCGGCATTGAAATTGAGTGTGAGAGAGTCATCACTACACACATAAACAACAGAAACAATTTAAAAACAAGACTATGACACGCAACCACTCACACACGAGGCTATACTATTTATCCTTTTCTCTATATAGAATAGGACAAGACAAACAATAGCTTGACTCTCGCTACACTTCGCATTGATGTTTGTCGTCTCACGAGTTCAACTCTCGGTCGACCTGTCAATATTCCTTTTTGCCTCGGACGTAATCATTAATAGAATGTTGTGTGGTTTTGACCGTGAAGAAAACCTTAAGAAGTCACATTTATATCATTTTAGAGAGATCGTTTTGAATAATTTTGAGTTAAACGAGCGAGCAGCAACTTGTTTTCATGAACGGCCGATCAGCGCTTGTTTACTATAGTAACGCGATTCCCAGCCAACATCAAAATGCAGGATATTTTTCTCATCGAGGCCGCTGGTTGGTTAGCCAATAAGAGCACCGTACGGTTTCCATTGGGTAAATTCCTTGGTCAAGACAATAGTAACGCCCAATGCAATAATAACAATTCTATACATAAAGTTTAATTAGATTGTTACAGGAAAAGATAGAAAGAATAAGTATTTATTTAATATCAGGAAGAATAGCTCTAATTGAGTTGATCTAATTTATTATTTATTTATCTGTTGATTTATTTATTGATTCATTTATGATTGATTGATTAAGTTAGTTTCTAATCATCTGTGTCTGTGGAAAATACATTTGAAAATGGTATAAGCCCGTTTGGCTTATCTTTATCCCGCCGGCTTGCTTGACTGAGGCAAATGTATCAGCTAGTTCCAGGGTTGGCGCCTGCTTGCAGAGTTTTCTGGACTTCACAACAGTGTGTTGTAGTTAGAGGCTGACATCAGGGGTTTACCCCTATTCACGGACTGGGATGCAGGGATTCGGCACGACTGGGTGCTTCAAGGACACGGACAAGGACCTCCAGCCGAGGGATGACAAACTTTTACAAGTTTGAAATTGGAGAGATAGCTCTTCTTTCTTGGGATTCTTAGCGTGTGTGTGATTAAATTCAGAGATGAATTTGATTTTGTGAAATGAAGGAGCGCGTCTGAATTATGGGAATAGCCAATCAGAAGAATATTCCTGTTTTAGATAGCCAATGATATTCATATGCTTTGATTAATACGGAGTAACGGAGAATTACCGGAGAGATAGACCTTAATTGTAATTTTAGCTACTCTTGAACGAGACAAGACCTCAGGGCATGTGCACGTTGGAGTCTTGTTTGGAAAAGGTAATTAGTAGGAGTTATGGATACAATGGGCAGACAACTTGAACAGGTAAATAAGCCTTAAGCTGAAAGTGAGTGTTCCGTTATACAATGGAAAGGTTTCCCACCTAACGACCCAAATTTCCGTTAGAAAAATTTAAAGCTTTATTGGAAAAAGACTGTCCATATTTTGAGTATTTAAACTGGAGGTGCTAATCTGCCTTGGCAAATATATGTCTCGTTCACTGGGTTTGAAGTGGTTTTGAATGAGACGCTGACGAATGATAAAGAAACACGCAGTGAAAGAAAATCGTTCGTCACATTCTCCCCCTCTTGAAAAATCTCCTTGTGAGATTAAAATTAAGTCTAGTTTAAAATCATCTGAGAATTGTGGACAATAGGACGGTACTGGAAGTACGGTTATGCTGTTGTGACGTCATCGGATACCAGATGGCGACTTAAGAAGTCGGCTCCATGGTTATCAGTGCCTTTGATGAATTCCACATGGAACGAAAATTGCTGTAGTATTATGAGTTTAGCGTTTAATTGTTGAGCTGTGGCCAGAAATAGAAGTGGCTGATTGTCGCATTGAACAGTAAAGTGACGTCCATAAAGGTATATTTGGTATTTTTGTATGGCCCATACCAGGGCAAGACATTCCTGCTCCACTGTTGAGTATCTTTGTTCCGCAGGCGATAATTTTCTACTTGCGTAAGCAACAGGGTGAAGGACTGTGGGGTCATCGAGGTCAGGTTGAAGTAACTTAGCGCCTATTTCAATTTTGCTTGCGTCTGTCCTCAGAATGAAAGGTTGGTTGGTGTCAGGTAAGCGCACGGGTTGTGACGTCAGAGTCTTTTTTATAGCGAAGAAATCGTCCTCGCAGTGTGAAGCGTTCCTGATTTGTCCAACATTTTAAAATTCAGGAGTTATTGTTCCTCTCTGATTTCGTTGCTTGGCAACATTATGATTCCTTATCTTGGCATCATTTTGATTTCTTATCTTGGTATCATGGTGATTCCATATCTTTGATACATTTGGATTCCGTTTCTTGATCTCATTTTGATCCAGAATGTGTGAAACATTTTTGCTGCATTTCCTGATATCATTCTGGTATCATGCGGAGAAAGAGATTGCCAGACTAGAAGAGGAGGAAATGAGGAAACACGAGTATGAAACGATTATGAAAGACAAAGATCTGGAGACAGAAAGAGAGCGTACCCGCCAAAAAGAAATTGAAATGACTTTAACAAGAGAAATGGCAGAAAACAGACTCTCTACCCATAGCCCCATACATATATATATATATATATATATATATATATATATATATATATATATATATATATATATATATATATATATATATATATATAATACAAGAATTTACCCAGTGGAAACCGTACGGTGCTCTTATTGGCTAACCAACCAGCGGCCTCGATGAGAAAAATATCCGCCATTTTGATGTTGGCTGGGAATCGCGTTACTATAGTAAACAAGCGCTGATCGGCCGTTCATGAAAACAAGTTGCTGCTCGCTCGTTTAACTCAAAATTATTCAAAACGATCGCTCTAAAATGATATAAATGTGACATCTTAAGGTTTTCTTCACGGTCAAAACCACACAACATTCTATTAATGATTACGTCCGAGGCAAAAAGGAATATTGACAGGTCGACCGAGAGTTGAACTCGTGAGACGACAAACATCAATGCGAAGTGTAGCGAGAGTCAAGCTATTGTTTATCTTGTCCTATTATATAGAGAAAAGGATAAATAGTATAGCCTCGTGTGTGAGTGGTTACGTGTCATAGTCTTGTTTTTAAATTGTTTCTGTTGTTTATGTGTGTAGTGATGACTCTCTCACACTCAATTTCAATGCCGAAAGAGGAATTCCCGCACACAAGAAAGGGGAATTGGGGTGGTATTTGGCATACATATTGTATAGTATCTAGTTCTAAATAGATAACTGATTAGAATTATATTATGATATATAAACACAATGCCAAATACAATTCCGAAGTTTCCTTATTTCAAATGAAGTAAAGCTCCAAAACCTAATGGTAGTGATTGTAGTACTGAGTGTTAGTGAGGTGATGTGGTGTTGGTGGTGGTTGTAGTTGTAGTAGTAATAGTGATGATGATGTGGTGGTGGTGATGATTGTAGTTGTAGTAGTATGGTAGTGATGATGATGTGGTGGTGGTTGTAGTAGTAGTGGTAATGGTAATGATATGGTGGTGGTGGTGGTTGTAGTAGTAGTGGTCGTGATGATGATGTGGTGGTGGTGTTTGTAGTAGTAGTGGTAATGATGCGGCTATGTGGTCTAGTAGTATGACACTCGCTTCCGGATCGGAAGGTCCTGGGTTCGAGCCTCGCGCTCGGCGCATAGTTGAGTCCTTGGAAAAGGCTCTTTACTCACATTCTCTCACCGTACTCAGGTGTAAAATGAGTACCTGGTAGTGCCGCGCTGAAGACCGGTCTGGACCGGCGGTCCCACGGTCTTTTAGCTGTGAACCGGAGACCGGTCCCATAGGGGAAGACCGGCGGCGGTCCTCACTTCTTATCACCTTTCAACGGTCTCGCGCCATAGCCTACTACTTCCCCAGCGATTCGTTGCCTCGGTAGCCTATCTTCCACCAATCACCACCCATCCCACTTAATTAATCGCACCCACCCCCCTTTGCCATACACTAAACGACACAGACGACCATAGAGGCAGACGACCACCTCCCTCCACTCCGCAAACCGCCCTTTCGGGTGTGAGATGGGGGAACAGGAGGCGCACGCCTTGGACGATTCCATTATACGGGTAAATTTCAAAATTTACTACACCATAATGATCGCAATGACAATGATCTATGATGAAGGCATGACCCCTCTTTCTAATGGGTTATTGTTTGAAATGCATGTGACTACTAAAGATGTGTGTGTTTGTGTGTGTGTGTGTGTGTGTGTGTGTGTGTGTGTCGAACCTAGCAAGTAGCAAGTCAGATTTTTTGTTTTCTTTTGTCCATCTCTTGTCACCACTCCTTTCTATCGCATTGTTGTCATTTAAAATAATACAATAATATTAAAATTTCGTTTGGTGTTTTAACTAATCAAATAATATGAGTTTCATTAGTTTCTTCCTTCCAAAAAAAACCCCAGTTTTTACGTCTGTATTTTAAAAAAGTCCAATAGAATATTTGGGGACCCCGATAGCTCAGTTGATAGAGCACTCTCTTTATACGCAAAGGGCCAGAGATCGATCCCGGGTGCAGTCGAGTTTTTTCTGAATCCCTGTCTACTCAGCAGTGAATGGGTAGCTGGGTTTGTTAGATCTGGCGAAAAGTCACCATGGACCCCACTTATTACTTATTAACTTATTACCGCCGCATCCACCCCCTCTTATTATAACTTCACGTCTCTCTCTTACTCTTCAATGCTCGCTGCCCTCTAATGTGTGTGTGTGTGGTGGGGGGGGGGGGGGGGGTAGGAGTTGCGTGTGTGTATCAACGCCACGAACAACTCGATCAACGCCTTGGACGATGCCATTATCTCCGTTAATGGGGATAAATTTCAAATTTTATTAAATTATCGAAGTAACAATGAAGTACGGTGAGCAAATAAAGAAGGCATCACCCCTCTTCTCTAATTATGTTACAATTTGAAATGAGTGTGACTACTCCGTGTGTTTTACTCCTGTAGACCACGGTTTTCATCGTGTAGCGGTCTTTAACGGTTCAAGAATGAACGATCCCATGGTCCCAAAGGTCAAAACGGTTCGAACTTCCAACAGTCTCTCAGGAATGTTCAATGTCGAAAAGGACCGCCGGTCCTAGGACCGGTCCTTGCAGTTTTCATTTCCCAGGGACCGTAGGACCGTGGTCCTTAAGCTTGCCAAGGACCGCCCGTTAACAGAGTTGTCTTTGTCCGAAAAATTGTAATATCGCCTAACAGGCGTCATGTCCCGTCCTACATGTTAAATGTTGACCAGGGACCCCTTGTAAAGCGCTTTGAGCACATTTAGTAGATATTGCACTATATAAAGCTCAATTAAAAAAAAAATATATATTTCAATGATGATGATATGGTGGTGGTGGTTGCAGTAGTAGTAGTGGTAGTGATGATAATGTGGTGGTGGTTGTAGTTGTAGTAGTAGTGATAGTGATGATGATGTGGTGGTGGTTGTAGTAGTAGTGGTAGTGATGATGATGTGGTTGTGGTGGTTGTAGTAGTAGTGGTAGTGATGACGATGTGGTTGTGGTGGTTGTAGTAGTAGTGGTAATGGTAATGATATGGTGGTTGTGGTGGTTGTAGTAGTATTGGTAGTGATGATTATGTGCTGGTGGTGGTGCAGTAGTGGTAGTGATAATGATGTGGTGCTGGTGGTTGTGGTAGTAGTGGTAGTGATGCTATTGTGGTGGTGGTTGTAGTAGTTGAGGTAGTGATGATGTGGTGGTGGTTGTAGTAGTAGTGGTGGTGGTGGTTGTGGTAGTAGTGGTAACGATGATGATATGGTGGTGGTGGTTGCAGTAGTAGTGGTAGTGATGACGATGTGGTTGTGGTGATTGTAGTAGTGGTAGTGATGATTATGTGCTGGTGGTGGTGTAGTAGTAGTGGTCGTGATAATGATGTGGGGCTGGTGGTTGTAGTAGTAGTAGTGTTAGTGATGATATTGTGGTGGTGGTTGTAGTAGTAGATGATGTGGTGGTTGGAAAACACATTACAGGTTATTATAATACATGATTACACACATTCTCGAACTTCATTTTTTGACAGCTTCGTTGTGCCATAAATATACGCAACAGTTCTGAAACATTTTATTGTGGATTTTGATATTGTTTGTTGTTTTTCTTGTGTCGTTATGTTGACATAGATACCGAATGAATGGTAATTACTAGTGTCGAGCGGAAGTCTCGATGATACCTCAAGTCATCGGCCACCAACACTCAAAACTTCCCGAACTCGATGACCAAGGAAAAGTCGGGAATTCCCGAGAAGTAGCACTTCAACTGAGCTTTGGATGGCATTTTTGTATTAAAACTTAAAATACATTAAATAAATTCACTTTGTATAATAATAAAACATTGATACCTATAACCATTTTGATCTATTTACGACGTTTGTGTTTTGTTAGCTGTTTAAAATATGATATAACGTCAATACCCAATACCAATGACTAGGTATTGAATGAAAGCACCGATGACTAGAGCGATGCTCGAGACTTTTTTGAGTCTCGAGACTCAAAAAAGCATCGAGACGCAAAAAAGTCTCGAGCATCGCTGGAATCATCGCCGACGAGAGAGGGGTGAACAATGCAGATAGTACACATTGTTAGTAACGCGTGCGTCGCTCGCGCAGTATAGTCTCGAGACTCGGGACTCAATACGAGAAGCATCGATGACCAAGATTCTCGAGACGAGAAAAGCATCGAGAACTAAGTGGAGGTCGGGAACTTCTCAGTCGTCGATGACCTGACTTCTCAAAACCTAAAGCATCGGTGACCTTTTGGTGACCCGGTTGCCCTCCCCTAGTAATTACTACATTCTCAGCCAACAACAAAATGGCGCTGAATGCTTTCATTGGTGGACACTTTTTAGGCTTCGTACGTATTCTCATTCGTTTAATTCTATGATATATATATATATATATATATATATATATATATATATATATATATATATATATATATATATATATATATATATATATATATATATATATATATATATCTATTAAAAAAAAATTCTTAGTTCGTTAGAATTTTTCCGATTATCAAAACTCATGAGTTTTCCAAGGAGATCAGAGTTTTAGTAATAGACCCTTATTGAGTACCTATTCATCAAGGTCTATTGTTTTAGTACTGTTTGCCCAAGTAAGGTTCTATAATATGGTCACTTTTCACATCGATCATTGGCCTTGACCACGGCGGATTTTTCATCGCGTCGCGGATGATGGATTTTTGGCGGATTTTTGAAATGATTTGTAATTGTAACCCTTTAAAAAAGTAAAAATATAGTAATCAAGTATAAGTACGTCTTCTTTTTCAGCCCTAAATTGACTTTTAGAGAATCTTGAGGCTGAAATGGATCCAACGCATGATGTGAATTTGGGGGAATATCAACCCTGAATCGCCTTGCCTTTAAGTAGAAATAGCCGCACAGATGAGTAGTGGACATAAATGTCTCAGGTTAGTAAGATAAAGTTGGTGGATTTTGGCGGATTTCTGTTGGCGAAATTTTTGCAAAGATACCTGGCATTACTGCTGACAACAACATTCAGTTCAGGATTGCCAGTTTGGCATTTTAAATGCCAGATTCAAAAAATCTGGCATTTTTGAAAACCGTTTGGCATTAGAAAAATCATTTGGCATTTGGCATTTTCATTTGGCATTTTCTTTTCTTGTATAGTATACTTCAAATGACACCTTTTCTTAATTATTTCTAAACGCGTAAAAACAAATCTCTTCACATCGGAAAACTTTGCTATTAAAACTGTGATGGATATTGTTTCTAATTTTTTTTTGGAATTTTCTCTATAACTTCTTTGGACTCTGCACTTGAACCAGATTCAACAAAAAACATCATAAGAAACACGAAACAGTAAGTTTTCTTAATTGTCAATAATTATTTAACTGTTTACGTATTTACCTTTCATGTTAATGTATTTCTTTTTCATTCTTAAAATCCAACCGTGGTGTAGTGGTTTAGCACTTCACTTAGTAGTCAGTAGGTAAAAAATTACCCCAGCAGGAAATTTAGTATAACTCAAAAAAAAAAAAAGAAAAAGAAAAGAAAACACGCAAGCCACCAGGATATGATAGTAAATTGTCTATCAAAAGTGAGTAGTTTTCTTTGTGAGGGTGGGAGTCAACAGACTTTGGCATTTTTTTGAGTGTTTTGGCATTTTTTGAGTATTCCCCTGGCATTTTGTTGAAAAATAATCTGGCAACCCTGATTCAGTTTCCGGTAATAAGCTGTATATCGTTTGGCGATGTTACAAGATTGCACGAAAAGTATACCATCATAACAATGAGCTAATTGTTCTTGAATTATTAACCCGATATTAAACCCTTTTTACGATACTATTATCAGAGATGCCGAAGTAAGTACCTCCTTATTTGGTGTATTTCGCTATTGATGTAAATAAACTGGTTAACCCAATTTCGATAGGCTGTCATTGTCATTATCCCCAGACAGGTGTCTGGGCCTGGGGATAATGAAAACGGACTGACTATTTTCACCGTACGGTGAAAATAGTGTTTTAGGCTATTTTCATCGTACGGTGATAATAGCCTGACAGACTATTTTCACCGTATGTATTAGCCAACCAGATGCCAGGATACTAACTGTGACGTAGTATGTGCCTCTGCATCCAGACTCCAGGGCCAGACCATTAGAAATAGAGAGGTGAGCCGGTGTTACCAATACTTAGCTTAATACTTAGCTTCTATACCAGGACAAATCATTCGTTTGGACAGAAAAATAAATTAAAAAAACTTACCGCTAACCGTCAAAAGCAGTTTAGATTTGAAGATGCATTTGTTTTCTATCAAAAAACATTCGGTACTAGACAATCCTTGATGAATTTCAAAAGTTGTGTTTGAAATTATATCCTAAATATTTTCATGATTCATTCCTCGCGAAATCGTGTGGGTTTCCGTCTGTTACTACGTCTGGTGCCGGTGCCGTGCAAGCAAAACAAAGGTTTTTAAAAAAGTTTATTGAGAAAAAGATACGGAAAAAAGTGTCCCTAGATAGGTATGCAATTTGATGCATTAGTGCAGTAAAAATTGGTGCGCAAAATTAGTTCGTAGCGGATGCGAGGCTGTGTGTGTGTGTGTATGTGTGAGTGTGTGTGTGTGTGTCTCTCTTTTTTTTGGGGGGAGTGCCTAGGTACATGGTAACGGGGCAACTAGCCTCAGGATCTACGTACACGTAAACTGGTTTACCGTTGCAACACAAGCAATAGATGGTCCTCGCTGTCGTGACCGCGCGCGCTCGTGTGTGTGTGTGTGTGTGTGTGTGTGTTATTTTTTAAAAAATCAAAACAATTTTAACCATTAATGGCGAGATTCCATCTTACACTCCCCAAACTTCAGATCTTAGTCTTAATGTTATCATTAAAAGACAAGCTTTGCGATTTATAGTTTAATTGAAGCCCGAGTCGAAATATACTCTTACTACTGCTCTCTTGGTGGAAACGATCTATTCTGCAAAAGCAATCTGGAGAAAAAAATCAGTGTCACTGTAAAAGGTTAAAATTTCACGAAGTACGCACCGTGAACACCGCTGTAACAATCCTTTGATCTACGTCATCAGGCAACCCATTGTTTCTTTCATCTTTTCCCATTCCCCCTTACTATCCCCCCCCCCCCATTCCCCCGCCCATCTCTCTCTCTCTCTTTCTCTCTCTCTCTCTCTTTCTCTCTCTCTTTCTCTCTCTCTCTCTTTCTCTCTCTCTCTCTCTCTCTCTCTCTCTCTCTCTCTCTCTCTCTCTCTCTCTCTCTCTCTTGTCATAGTGTTATCCCTTCCCCTTCCCATCTCATTGTAAAATGAAAACGTTCTGCTGTTTGCAGATACATGTATGATTGTTTTGTTTTTTCTCCCTCACTAGGCATTTAAAATTTGAAAAGAAAAATAACAACTTAACCTTTTAAAGGCGAATATCAATCTTACTTGGACCAAAAATAAAATCTTACCGTTTTCATCAAAAGACAAAAAACAAAATACAATTTAAAAACATGAGCTTTTATATAGGGCAATATCCACCCAACGTGCTCAAAGCGCTTTTTATCAATATTCTTACTGCTCTTATGGTGGAAACGTTTTTGTTTTTCTGCGTTAAAAAATAATATAAATGAAGACTATTATTTGAAAACAAAAAAATCAGTGTCATTGGCAAAGGGTTAATTGCAGTACTCCTGCATCCTGTGAGACTCCTACGGCACTTGCTAATCATAAAAAAGGAAATAGCAATCAACAATACTAAGTTGAAAAAAAAAGAAGAAGAAAAAAAAAAGGGGGGGGGGGGTGGGAAAGAGAGCAAACCCAGTAGCAATGCAACCTTTAGCGGCGAAATTCGATCTTTGACCCAACACCAAATCTTCTTTCATCAAAAGACAAGTAAGGCAAAACGATTATAGACAATTGAAGTCCGAGTTGCGATAGTCTGACTGCTCTCCTGGTGGAAACGCTGTATTCCTTGTTAACAATGATAAAGATAAAAGCAAACTATTATCTGAAAGCAAAAAAATTGCTTCGCTGTTAAGGGGTTAAGAACACCTGCCAGCATCGTTGATATGCTCTACGTCACCAAGCCCCACTCATGGTGGTGGTGGCGGAAGATAAAAAAGGCCTTTTTTTCTTTCATTCAATCAACTTGGACTGCTGTTGGACCCTAGGCCTCTCTACAAGTACAAGAAATAATACTCACTTTTTTTCTGCTCCAACGAAAATATCTACCCCCCACCGGTCTAATTATTTGTAGCAGACAAATTTCTCAAAACGGTCACGTGACACTGTACAAACAACACAGGAAGTCCATGAAAGCTTATTTAAGGCATTTCCTTTGAACCGTGTAAACAACCAAATTTCGTTTTCATTCGACTCAACGGGTCAGATTGGCCGGTATTTTTTAACCAACTAAAGTTCTGAAAAATCAAAATGTTTCTTAGAAAGCTGAAAGATGCTAGTTTTTGAAACAGAGGTAGGTTTTAAAAAAAAAATCTTTATATTTTACGTGAATGCATGCTCAAGGCGAGTTGGACGTCCAGCGGAGGTTGGTAGGCCAAAGGCCCACCTCTCTAGAATTAGAATTCGACCCGACATCATTTTCTTCTTGCGTGCAGACCAGTTTTTTAAAAAAAAGAAAAAGTTTGCAGAGAACAAGGGAGGCCTCCCGAAATCTCCTCGTTATAGCATTTATTTCAATTTGTATTTTCACTTTGGACCTTTTATCAGACGTTTATTTATTCAATTTGTCATCATATAGAACAAACCTTGATAGATTTGTCACTGTGAAAGTTAAAAATTTCCTAATTTGACCATTGTCATTGTTTTGATTCTCGGCCGCCATTTTGATTTGTGAGGTATTGAAAGGCAGTGCAAAGCAGTCCTAGGGTTGTTTTTGTTGGGTTTTTTTTTTCCTATTAGGGGTAGTTAAAGGTACTAGGTTGTATTTTTTCTTAGGAGAGAATATTTGGCATGATGACCTTTCGGAAGGCCTCCCAAAGCTATAATAATATAGGCGGGATGGCGGATTCAGAATTGGTTACAGTTACCGATGAAGCTTTCCAATTTCACTGTGACCTTTCACACCACTTTTGAAGATTTGCATTGAATTATGCATATAAGCTTATTTTATACTTCAAGTGGTCTCAGATATCATTTAAGCTTCCAATTCTTGTTAAGTGATGCCTTATCTTGGTGTCTCCATAAACCAGGTAATACTGTATTGTAATCACTAGAGATTGCTTCGAATGAGTGTTTAAATTATGAAGATCATTTTGCTTTGGGTTTGGTGTTAGCTTATATATAAATTTTGTTTTCAATCATGCAGACTAAATATTTTTTTTTTTTTTTAAACACATTTAAGGTCATAGAATTAAATGTACTTTTCACGCTGGAAAGGTTGGCACTCAACCTGCAAGTCGTAGGTCGCAAAAAAAATTAGATTAGCAGCTTTTTCAGGCAAACCGGCTTCACTGGTCTGTCTTTCAGGCAAATTGATCCCCGTTAATTTTCACCCATGGTCACAACTTTCCTATGGGCAAGTTGGGTCAAAATTTGACTGCCACTGCAGCTGCTCACTAAACTGCCTACTTGAAAGCCCAATTTGCCTTGAGCATGCCTTCACGTTAAAGAGAGATATTTTTTTAATAAGACTTACCTCTATTTCAAAAGCTAGCATCTTTCAGCTTTCTAAGAAATATTTTGATTTTTCAGAACTTAAGTTCGTTAAAAAATGGAAGTGTCTAGGGAGACCAAGATTTTGGTCTCCTTATTCCACAGGATTCTACCATCACACTTAAAACGGGAAGTCATAGTTCTCAACGTTACTTGGCGTGTGACTACTAGAGCGATACAAAATGTCGGAAAGTGTGGGACGGTTCATACCAACAGTGTACGTTTTCACTTTTAAACCAGCTGAGCTGACACGCCCTTTTCTCTCTCTCTCTCTCTCTCTGCTCTGCTCTCTCTCTCTCTCTCTCTTTATATACATATATCTATATATATATATATATATATATATATATATATATATATATATATATATATATATATATATATATATATATATAACAAAAAAGAAAACAATGAACAACACAGCAACTCTGGACCATCTTTGAAAACAATATGTTTCTTCAATAGATATTTAATAATGTTTAAAAATCCAAATGGATATAGATATGTGTAAACCAACATCACAATATTGTTGTAAAGGAAGGATAAAGTTTGCAAGGTTTCTACTGTTTGTTTACATATATGTATAACGGGTATTCTTTCATGTCGGGTTGTTTGATTCATTCATATTTTAAAAAATTGGATCATAAATAGTAAGTTTAAATGTAACCATTTACGTCTTGTGAATGGTATATCAAACATAAAATAAATTTAAAGGAGCAGGAAAATGTACAGTTATGAAAACAAATACAAAGTTATGGTAAGACTTGAAGAAGAACGGAACATAGACTAGAAATAAAATTAAATAGTAGATTTTTTGCCTTAGAAAGCCAAGCTGGCATCTTTCACCTGTCTCTTCTTTCCGTCATTAAATAATCATATTCATATTGCGCCATTAAAAGTGGATAAAAATGGATAAAAGGTTGTCGTATATTTTTCTGTTTTTGTTTGTTTGGTTGTCTTTTTTGTTTTTCAATCGGGAAAGAAGCAAATAAAGAGATCAATGTTGTTTTTTTGTTTGTTTGTTTTTTAAATTTTCACTTTTGGTTTTGATGAGATTTGCGATACCTCAGTTTGCACAATTCTTGTCTCTCAAGCAAGGGGAGCTCATCAAAATAATTGGTGGCTAGGTCTTTAGGGTGTGTGTGGCTGAAAGTACTTTATTTCAGACTAGCATCCTATCTAAAGGATATATAGCAAACAGTTCATTCAGTAACACAGAAATCAGGATACAGTCATGCGTCACAGAGCTTAAGACGCTAAAAGACTTTGGGGTGGTAGGGGGTCGAGGGCACAAAAGACACACCTGCTGGGCACAAGCGTATGATTTTGTATAAGAGGGAAGCACTCTGATGCCAACGGATATATCGGTACCCCTAATAACATCAGTGATGATACTTTTCCGCGGATCCGCGGAAATCCGCGGTTTTCTTTCCTTTCCTAGGTTTTCCTCCTCAGATCCTCGATCCGCGGATATTTCCTTCATTTCCTCCTTTTACTTTTTTATATAATAAATCTTTAAAAAATACCTCCTTTAAAAAAAATATATATATATATAAAATTTCCTCCTTTTACTGGACTCCGGGCGTTTTAAAATTGTACTCAAAAGAAGTCATCCTGCCTACTTTCCTGTGGTGCAAGAATGTTCTAGGTGAGTTTTCCGTTTTTCCGAGACTTTTCCTCCTTTTTGACTTTTTGTGAGTATCATCACTGTAACATACAAAGAGAAGATTTACAGTGGAAAAAGTCATCCTCCCTGAAAGGTATGATAATTTTACTGCACCCATTCGGTTAAGGATACCAGAGAGGGCCAGGGCAAATCCAAACCAAATAATATAGTTCCCAGACAAGTCCATAAAGTAGCATGGAAGTGAAAACAAGTGTGGATGAAATAAAGACATGATGTTTTGGAATCATATGAGTTTCTTTAGAGGTTGATTTATTATCTTATGCTGCTGGCTCGAACATTGTGCTTATCATTAATGAATTCATGTTGAATTTTGAGAAAGACATATTGTCTTTACCAAAAAGTTAAGATGATTTTTTAATTCAGCAGGTCCGGTTTCCTATATCATGAGATATTGTTCTTCTATCTGCATTATTTCTAGAGATATTTAATCTTTTATGCATTTTGATTGTAATTATAGCATTTTTTTATGCCAACATGCAAAATTGTGTGATTCATGATGTTCACTCCATTTGAAGAAATTGTCTGAACAAAATTTGACTTCTTCTCGGGTCCTTTGTTTACTGTGAATGGCATTTTTCCCTTGTGATGTAGACTTTGTCTATGTGAATTGTTTTGCAATTTATTATGTTTTTATTTGTGATTTATCAGTTTAAGAAATATTTTATTAATAATTACCAAAAAAATAATTTATAAAAATGTGTTGTCTTTATTTGGCAATAAGATGATTGATATAAAAGTGGTGACTCATACTCATGGAAAATTCCGCCATCGTGATGGTTCAAAGATCTAAGATCTATTCCTACTGGCATAATAAAAGA
>NC_088367.1:39530570-39553070 GCF_034508935.2 Berghia stephanieae | reverse complement strand
CTCATCAACACCTTATGACTGAAATCAGCAGTAATCTTCAAGAGCCATGTACAGCCTGGAACTTGAGTTTATAAATGTTTGAGTAGTTTTCAATAGATCAAGCACTGGTTGCTTGCTACCTTTTAGATCAGATGCAAATCTATTGTAGAGTAATCTTGGGCAGATCCACAATAACTGGTTAACTAATTACTCCTGAGTAGACAGAGAGATTAGGAATGAAGCACAAGGAGCGGGGAGTGTCAAAAATATGATTTAAATTTAAAATGGAATAAGAAAATCAGGTCTGTAGCAAGTGGATGGCCAAGTATATCTAAATAGTGGTTTATCTCCACTCAACACCATCACAATTCCGTCTTTTTCAATTTTTTTTTAATGAGTAGAAAAGACTCAACACAACCACTACATCAACATCCCTACCACCACAACTATTACAACCACCAGCACAACTCCAAACACCACCACATCATTATACCTACTACCACCACCACGTCATTATCCCTATCACCACTACCACTACAACCAAGACCACCACTACTACTACTACAACAACCACCTCATCATCATCAATACAACTACTACAATCACCACCTCATCATCATCATCCCTACCACCACCACTACTACTACTACAACTACTACCACATCATTATTCCTGCTTCTAATACAACTACAACCACCACATCATCATCCCTACCACCACCACTACTACAACCACCACATCATCATCATCCCTACCATAACTACTACTACAAGAACAACCACATCATCCCTACCACAACTACTACAACCACCACCATATCTTCATCCCTACCACTGCTACAACCAGCACCACATTATCATCCCTAAGACCACTATCACTTCAACCACCACCACATCATCATCCCTACTACAACCACAATATTTCGTAATTACACGTTCAACTTTTGAAATTCCTCCAAGTGGTGTCAGAAATAACTGCGATACACATTTATTGAGGATTGCGTCTCAGTCAATTTTAATGAAATTCAAATTTATACCTTATCGTTGCATAAATGGGTCATGATCTACGCGCCGAAAAAATGTTTGTGACCAGTCATTCTCATATCTGATATTGATTCTAAATGCAATATTTATTTTAATATCTTACTGCTTTTCCCCCCTTTCATTCCAGATACTACTGTGACTATTGCGACACTTATTTAACTCATGACTCTGTAAGTATGTTTGATTTTCAACTGCTTTTATATATTTTGACGCTTGATGTAGCTAATGCATTTCAGGTAGATAATGTTGCCAACCTTGATGTGGAAAGGCTGTCTGAATGATGTACGGCTATGTGGTCTAGAGGTATGGCACTCGCTTTCGGATCGGAAGGTCCTGGGTTTGAGCTTCGCACTCAGCACATTGTTGAGTCCTTGGAAAAGGCTCTTTACTCACATTCTCTCACTGTACTCAGGTATAAAATGAGTACCTGGCCATTGACAGCGTTGTCTTTGTCCGAAAAATTGTAATATCGCCTAACAGATATCATGTCCCGTCCTACATGTTAAACGTTGCTGTTGACCAGGGAAACCTTGTAAAGCGCTTTGAGCACATTTAGTGGATATTGCACTATATAAAGCTCAATTTCTTCTTTGATATATGGGCCTTGTTCTGAAGGGTTCCGAACAGTTGATGCAAGCTTGTTTATGGCCCTTTGTCTTTTTTTTTCTTTTTAAATAAATTTGTGCCTATGGCAGGATATATGTGCCTTATTGAGATAATAATCAGGGCTTCCAGATGATCACCTCAGGTACATTTTGAGTATGGGTGGGGCTTTTGAATTTTGTCTTTTTATCTATTTTATTTCATACCTTTTACATTGTCTCTCCCAGCCATCTGTGCGTAAGACCCACTGTAATGGACGTAAACACAAGGAGAATGTCAGATTATACTACCAGAAATGGCTGGAGGAACAAGTCCAGAAACTTGTAGATGATACCAGTAAGTGAACACATTTCTGCTTTACTCTGACAAAGCACCTTTTTTTATATATTTGTCAGATTTAAATTGAGAAGCTGGGGACCATTTTATTTTATCAATATTGGAAGACAAAATATTTTGTTTTTGGGGGGTGGGTCAAAATGGTAAGTATTTTGTTCATTGTGTATATTGGTAGGTACCACAAGAGACAATTTAAAAATATTTAAAATTGACTTTTCTTACTATATTCATAAAACATTCTGATAGTAGGCACCACAATAGACGTCATTTTTGTGCATCACGCGTCGAAAAAGGATTGTTTTTAAACCGGGTCATTCAATCGTTGATACGTTGGCCATTATAAAGCGTACAGTAATAAAGTTGGTATCATAGGAAAGAGGAAAATTTCAGCTTTATTCCTATACCAGATCAACAATAAAAAAT
This sequence comes from Berghia stephanieae, assembly GCF_034508935.2. NCBI lineage: Eukaryota > Metazoa > Mollusca > Gastropoda > Nudibranchia > Aeolidiidae > Berghia > Berghia stephanieae. Next base: position 39,550,686 of record NC_088367.1, on the reverse strand, counting down.
GGGCATTTAAGGGAGGAAAATGCCGTTTTGAAACTTTACAGCAGCGGAAAAACCTGACATATTACTGATATCAAATTTGATCCGAGTCTGTCTAAAAGACAAACATCTTATCTCTATTTCTACCAATTTGTTTTAATGAAGGTTGTTTAATGGCCGAGGTATCACATTTTTAAAAAAGCCCACCAAATCTTTGTTTTCAGCTTTGGGTGTTATCAGATTTTTTACACCTCATTGTAGTTTGTAACAGCACTTAAAATGCCGTGAGAATGAAATCTCAAATTATTGACAAAAAGAAAAGAGTTCATGAAAACCACATGAATACTTTGTTATAGTACCTTCATAGTTTATGTTTTAGATAGTTTAAAACAAAATGAATAAGATTAATGTTGTTATTTCAATTGATAACTCGGGTCGGTAAGTGGGTATGTTTTAATGATGGAACAGCCTAAATTAACCCCTCATTTTTCCAGTCTTTATTAACGTGTAATCTTTTTTGGATGACTTTCTAGCCTTGATTTTCATTGAACGACGTTTGGTTTTTATCAATTTATACATGTAATTTTTTTCATATCTGGTTTGTCTCTCGATGTTTATTTATTGCTAAACAAAAAACACGGGACGAATTTATACACACACTCTCCACTCATGGCGGCCATGTTGTTGCTATGACAAAATGATTGTTTGACCTTGTTAGAACTGAAGTAGATTTTTACGGTCGAGGGTGTAATGTCGTTTTTAAAACAATTGCATAGGAATACCCATTACTTGTAGTTTATAAATAGAAAAAAGACACACAATGATTTGTCCCAATGTGTTAGAAAATTGAAAAAGCATTGCTATTGTTTATTTTATTTGGGAAAAGTGGTACTTGTAATGGTTATAAGATTGGAGAAATAAGATTTCGAAGTGCCACTTCGTTGTCTAACAGTTTTTTTTCTTTCTGATGCTTTCATGATAGTGATAGACTATGTAAAGGAACAATAAGAGTTACCAGTGGATAATGAAGCAGTATCCTAGAAGTTAAATAATAATTCTTTACGCCATTAAAACTGCATCAAAATGGATAATAGGATGACGTGTATTTGTTTTTGTTTGTTTGTATTTTTTTTTTTTTTTGTATATTTTTGTTTTAAATCGGGAAGAGCTGTAAATTTAAGACGAGAAAAGAAGCAAATAAAGAGATCTTTTTTTAAGTTTTGGTTTTGGTGAGATTTGCGATACCTCAGTTCGTACAATACTCGCCTCTCAAGCAAAGGGATGTTAATAATAAATAATCGAGTGGCTAGGTCTCTAGGGTGTGTGTGGCGGAAAGTACTTTATTTCAGACTAGCGTCCTATCTAAAGGGTAGCAGTTCATTCAGTAACACAGAAATCAGGATACAGTCACACGTCACAGACCTTAAGGCGCTAAAAGACCTTGGGGTGGTAGGGGGTTGAGGGCGCAAAAGACACACCTGCTGGGCACAAACGCATGATTCCGTATAAGAGGAAAGCACTCTACTGCCAACACTATATCGATACCCTCCTAAAAACATAAAAAGAGACGAGTTACAGTGGAAAAATTATCCCCCCATTATAGGAATAATACATTTTACTGCACCCTTTCGGTTAAGGATCCCATAGAGAGCCAAGGCAAAACCAAGCAATATAATTATCAGACACGTCCATAACGTAGAATGAAAGTGAAACAGACGTTGCGGAGACCCTATAATCTCAAGACATAATGTTTTTACTTCCACAACGTCTGTTTTCACTTCCATTCTACTTTATGGACTTGTCTGGTAATTATATTGCTTGGTTTTGCCTTGGCCCTCTCTGGGATCCTTAACCGAAAGGATGCAGTAAAATGTATTATTCCTATAATGGGGGATGATTTTTCCACTGTAAATCGTCTCTTTGTATGTTATTAGGAGGGTATCGATATATGCGTTGGCAGTGGAGTGCTTTCCTCTTATACGGAATCATGCGTTTGTGCCCAGCAGGTGTGTCTTTTGCGCCCTCAACGCCTTAAGGTCTATGACGTGTGACTGTATCCTGATTTATGTGTTACTGAATGAACTGCTACCCTGTAGATAAGACACTAGTCTGAAATAAAGTACTTTCCACCGCACACAACCTAAAGACCTAGCCACCGGATTATTTATTATTAACGTCCCTTTGCTCGAGAGGCGAGTATTAGGACCTGTAAATGAGCTCTATAAAAATTGACTGAGACTGAAACTGAACCTCACTGAAATTCTTCGTATCGTATAAAAAAAATCCAAAGAATCGAGATGAATAGTAAACAGCAAGTTCACTTGAGCAAAACACTTGCAGAAAACTAATTTACGTGAGAATTAATTAGGCTACTTACAATTGCTTCTTATAATTAGGTACCCACATCAGTGAAGAAATGGTCAACCAGTTTGTTTACAACGTGAGGCAATCGAGATGTGCTTGTAGCAATCATATAACTTTCGATTTGAAGGTTTCTTCATAACGCACTTCCGGCTTTCGCATTAAACTTTTTCATACTTTTAGGTTCTATCAAGTAAATGTGGTCAATTTTGGTTTAGACGAAACAGTGAAATTTATCGCTCGGCGACTCAGTTAAAATTGGCTACCACTACCATTGGGATCACGACAGATTTGGAAAGTGAAAAGATAATTTCACGAAGGCTTTGTGAAAATACACTGGGGTGTGTTCAGACACTGCAATTCTAAGAAGCATCGCTTAGCCTTGGCAATATATCCATCGTAATTATAAAAGGCCCTTGAGCTATGCGTAGCACTGTGGAACATTCCTAATTACTTCACGCATTCGACTACGATTCATGAATTCTTTCTTTCTTCTTCATTTCTTTGTTTCCTTTTAAAAAATATTTGAATTTGACGAATTGACTGATTTCAGTTAATTGACTGAGAATTTACAGGTCTAGAGTATATTGTACAAATTGAGGTATCGCAAATCTCACCAAAACCAAAACTGAAAAAAAAGATCTCTTTATTTCCTTATTTTCTCGTCTTAAATTTACATCTCTTCCCGATTTAAAACAAAAACATAGCAAAAAAAAAAAATACATACAAACAAAAACAAATAATTACATGTCATCTTATTATCCATTTTGATGCAGTTTTACTGGCGTAGAGAATTATTATTTAACTTCTACAAATATACTGCTTCATTATCCACTAGTAACTCTTATTGTTCCTATACATAGTCTATCACTATCATGAAAGCATCAGAAAAAAAACTGTTAGAAAACGAAGTGGCACTTCGAAGTCTTATTTCTCCAGTCTTGTAACCATTACAACTACCACTTTTCCCAAATAAAATAAACAATAGCAATGCTTTTTCAATTTTCTAACACATTGGGGCGAATCATTGTGTGTCTTTTGTATATTTATAAACTACAAGTAGTGGGTATTCCTATGCAATTGTTTTAAAAACGACATTACATCTACGACCGTAAAAATCTACTTCAGTTCTAACAAGGTCAAACAATCATTTTGTCATAGCAACAACATGGCCGCCATGAGTGGAGAGTGTGTGTATAAATTCGTCCCGTGTTTTTTGTTTAGCAATAAATAAACATCAAGAGACAAACCAGATATGAAAAAAAATTACATGTATAAATTGATAAAAACCAAACGTCGTTCAATGAAAATCAAGGCTAGAAAGTCATCCAAAAAAGATTACACGTTAATAAAGACCGGAAAAATGAGGGGTTTATTTAGGCTGTTCCATCATTAAAACATACCCACTTACCGACCCGAGTTATCAATTGAAATAACAACATTTATCTATTAATTTTGTTTTAAATTATCTAAAACATAAACTATGAAGGTACTTTAATAGAATATTCATGTGGTTTTCGTGAACTCTTTTCTTTTTGTGATTAATTTGAGATTTCATTCTCACGGCATTTTGAGTGCTGTTACAAACTACAATGAGGTGTAAAAAAATCCGATAACACCCAAAGCTGAAAACAAAGATTTGGTGGGCTTTTTTTTAAATGTGATGCCTCAGCCATTAAACAACCTTCATTAAAACAAATTGGTAGAAATAGAGATAAGGTGTTTGTCTTTTAGATAGACTCGGTTCAAATTTTATATCAATAATATGTCAGGATTTTTAGCTGCTGTTAAGTTTTAAAACGCCAATTTTGTTAATGTCCATTTTTTATTTTTGAAGTGGTATAGGAATAAAGCTGAAACCTTCCTCTTTAAGACGATACCAAATTTAGCTCTCTACGTTGTTTAATGGCCGAGGTATGAATGGTTGAATGACCCGATTTAAAAATAGTCCTTTTCTCAACGCGTGACGCAAAATATATAGGTTTTTTTTTCTGCCACAAAAATGACGTCTATTGTAGTACCTAATATCAGATTAGTTTCTGATTCTGTGATCACAGTGTACTGGTTCCCCCAGTTTTTATTGAATCGTTAAGTTTGAGTTTCGGTCAACTAATAATTTCTCTCATAACTCATATGATCAGGAATACAGTCTTGTCCATCTCCATCAGGAAAGAAGTAATTGGGAATTGTGAAGCCAGTGTAGTATTATTGTACTGATCTATAACTTGAGATGTTTGGTTTGCAGAGATACGTACTTGAAATTTCAAAGATTCGTAGTTTCCGAGGGGGAAAAACGGCACTGCTCTCGGCATGGTCCAAAAATTCTCTTGACGTCCTGAAGTTCTAAGAAGCCAGACTTTCATTTTCAAAAAGCATTGATGATAATCTTCGCGGGATTTCATGATTTTCTCAGAAATTTTCCCCTGATTTTGCCCTGTCAAACATTTCCCTCTGATAAAAAATCACTATCATGTCTTGTGTCATATTTTGACATCTGTGCTCCGGTGCATGAATTTTGGTGACACTCCCATTTTTATGATGTCAGTCTAGACAAACTGGCGCCAGATGTCATTGAAAGTGGGAAAGGGAGGGGGTAAATGAGTCAAGGCTTTATTTGTAAGTAGGTCAAGTACAGTTGTAGGTGTGATTAAAAGAAATTTATTGTTACTTCCCCCCTACACGCTCTCTCTCTCTCTCTCTCTCTCTCTCTCTCTCTCTCTCTCTCCCCTCATATATATATATATATATATATATATATATATATATATATATATATATATATATATATATATATATATATATATATATATATATATATATATATATCATCTGGGTTGGTTCCTGGCCTCCCATAGTGGGCAGGGTGGCACTTACTGTGTCTTCTATCCCCTTATAGCTGTTTTCTAATTTGCTTTCTGTCTTTGTCTTGGAATGAGATTACTTGGTTTTGTCCTTGGCTAGGAGGGAAACAATCAAATGCATAGTTTTTGTTTTGGGAGATTATATTTTTTTTTTCCTTTTAAATCATCCCTCTGTTATGTATTATTATATTTATTCATTTCGAATGTATAATGTAAGCATTTGAGTGTATTCCTTTTTATTGGATTTTGTGCTTCTGTATGGATGAGACTTATAGGTGATCTCAAACTAAGTACATTGATGGTATGCTCTTGGAATCTACATCTGATGCCTAGTTGTTCCCAGTTCCCCTTTGCCTGTCTTTTACTTGGGTGTTTTAATTGTAATTCTAGAATTTGACTATCCCGTTTCCTTCCTTTTTCCTGGTGCTGATATGAACTAAATGTGTTGCAAGCACTGTAAAACCCTTAAAAACAAAACATCTCTCTCTCTCTCTCTCTCTCTCTCTCTCTCTCTCTCTCTCTCTCTCTCTCTCTCTCCCCCTCTCTCTCTCCCTCCCTCCCTGTCTCTCTCCTCTCTCTCCTCTCTCTCTCTCTCTCTCTCTCTCTCTCTCTCTCTCTCTCTCTCTCTCTCTCTCTCTCTCTTCATTAAAACTTTCCATTAAGAATGGGTGTACACAAGAAGTAGAATTATAATATACGAAAATATGATATTTTAGGTTATGATTTTGTTTGAGTTTGACCGATGGACAGATAAATTTTTCTCCTTTTTGATAAATTGCCATTATTATCACTGAACAAGATTTATTGAGTCAAAGAGACCTATGCAGCTCTGTAGCTGGAGGCAAAATTTGATATTTCTACGAATGTTTCTTTGATTTCAAATAGATATGGTTTTTTTTATTTCAAAATAGTTAATGGTTAATGTTTCTTTGATTTCAAACCGATCTCAAGCCATCCGGTTTCATTAAAATAATGAAGAATATAAAATGATTAATTAATAAAAACCAAATATTATATCAATTAATTAATATAAATAATAAAGCAACACAACTGAATGCCAATGAACACACTTAGTTAATGCCATTGCATTTATGGACTCATTACACTAGAATCAAAATTCATCATCAACTGTCAGTATCCACCATTACCGAACCAATACTAAAATAACGCAAAATATCACTCAGATTTCACAACAAATATTAATCTTGAATTATTACCAGAGCCAATAATACAATTTAATTAATATTTAAAGCCTCAAAGGTTTCACAAAAACGACTTGGACGGAAAAATACTGCCTTAAACAGTATCACCACTGCCACAAAAAGCATAAACATTGAGTTAGATTTTATTTATTATAATTTCAGTGCTCACGTTTAGTCACTAGCACTAGCACATTCAAGTTCAAGTTCAACGTCTTTATCTGCAAAAGGTGGATTACCCATCACTGCAGATTTTATACAATTATGTGGCGACTTTCTCCATTATTGTGTTATTGCGTTGAAAGATAAATGTTTAATAGTTGACCAAATCTGTTCTTGGTGGTAATATCTAGGATTTCTGGTGGGAAAGTGTTCCATTCCTTGATGGTTCTTGGGAAGAAGCTGTTTTTATATGTGTTGGAGTTGTAAACTTACTGCTATGATAATTTCTTGTGCTGTCCCTTCAGGAAATTGCAACGCTGCCGCGAATTTTTGCCGTTACTGCAACGGGACCGCAATTTTTTACAATTTTCCATGTTCTGGAGTCACATATAATCATATAATGCTATTAAAGATTTCGCGAGTAGCTTCCCTTGACAACACAGGAGGTAGATAATTCATTGTTTTTAATCGATTGACTCGTCCCGGCAATTTATCATCCTCTAGTATGCTTTTGTTGGATTTGTGCCGAAATTGAGTTGTATGTAAAATAAAATCGCTCATGATGTCTAATAATTCACAAAGAATGGCCGGTCCCCTCGATCTCGTTACTGCTGAGTTCCACTGTATTATTATGATGTATAGATGTACTTGGAAATATGATAATAATAATAATTTTTTTAAAAAATTTATGAGCTTTTCTACCACATAATTGTTAGGAATCCATGCATATGTGTAAAAGTGTTGTTTTTTGGGGGGTTTTTTTAATCTCCTGGTGGCATCCCCTGTTTATCCCTGGTATATTTCTTTTCTGTGTATGCAATGTCAATATCAATGTAATTTAATGTAATTTATGGACACAATACTGTATAATACATACCAACTAAAATTGGTGGACTGTGCTTGTCATAGAATTAAAGCAAGAATAAATTATTGTGGGCTGTTTATTGAAAACAGTGTCTTAAATTTTCAATTTTTGCATTCTTTGCATGCAACTTTTGGAATTTTGCAATTTTCGGCGGGGACAGCTTGTGGGTGTGCAGTGTGAAATACTGTGGTAGAGTTACTGTTGTTTTGTTGGAATGTACTGTTCTGAGTAGAAGTTGGAGGCATTTTTCTTTCAGCTTACTCTCCTGTGTTTTCCACTGCAACAATTTCAGGGCCTCAGTAACGCATCCTGGTTTGCGCAAGTAATTGTTGTTGACAAACCTCGAAGCTGCCCTTTGAACTTGTTCGATTTTCTTGATTTGATCTTGACGATAAGGATCCCACACTGCATGCGTATTCCAATACGGGTCTGACTAAAGCATTGTATGCCTGTTTTTTCATCTTTGGGGGGCACTGGTACAGGAAGCCAAGGCTTTGATTTGCTTTTGCCACAATATTATCAATATGTTGGCCCCATTTCAGTGATTTGTGTAGTTGGATTTCCAAGTGGAGTAATGTGTCCACGTGTTTTAATAACTGACCGCTTATTTGGTAGTCATAAGTAAATTGTTGTGTTTTTTTCTTTGTTATTGACATTACACAGCATTTCTCGGGGTGGAATTTCATCTGCCAGGTTTGTGCCCATGATAGAAGTGAGTCAAGATCATTCTGTAATATGTCTACCTCTTTCTGGATTTCAATGACTCAAAATAAGAGGCTGTCATTGGTGAATAGTTTGAGCTTGGTAAGAGTTATGTTTTTTCCTAAGTCGTTAGATGTTAGAAAGCAGAGCGGTCCAATGACAGTTTCTTGAGGTACTCCCGATGAAACTTTGCACTTCTCACTTCTATATCCATCCAGGACTACTTCCTGTTCTATTGCAAAGCCTGTCTTCAAGCCAAGAAAGTAGGTTTTTTTCCTTCTGTTTTGAGTCATTTTCTTCATCAACGGTCTTTTTGGGGGACTTTGGGTCAATGTTTTTAATTCCATGGTGTTCCAGTTTTCTGAGGAGTCATCTATACACATCAAATGCCTTCAAAAAGTCATAAACAAGTAGATTTATTTGTTTTCTGCTGTCTAATGCCTTCCTATTTCTTCTATGGTGTTTACGAGCTGGCTTTCACAAGATCTACGTTTCTAGAAACCATGTTGATAATCAACTAGCTCATTATGTCTTTCATAGAGCTCCATTATTGAATGAAACACAATGTGCTCGAGTCCTTTACATATGACAGACGTCAGCGACACTGGTCTATATTCGAGGCAATATCTCATTTCCCTTTTTTGTATATGCATGTTTTCAGTCTGGGCACAAGGCCTGTGTCGAGTGACTGTTGGAAAATAATGCATAGATAGGGAGCTATTTCTTTTGCGCATTCTTTGAGGGTCCTGGTTAGTATCAGATCTGGGTCACTTGCTTTGGAAGGATTTAGACCCTGGAGCTGTGTGGTTATGCCGGTTTGGGTAATAGTTATTCTTGATATTGGAGGTATGTTGTTTCCATTTATAGTAGGCAACGTCGTGACTGCTGTACTGTGTGTTAAGGATGTTTGCTTTCTCTATGGTGTCAGTAGTTTCCGTTCCATCCAGTTTTTGTAAAACTGCTATGCCTGATGTATCCATGAGTTTAAATTTGATGTATTTCCAGAAGCAATTTGTGATGCCACCGTTTCGGTTTATATTAGAATCAGAGTCAGCTTTGAGCATGTCAGTGACATATTTGTCATGCTCTTTCTTCAGTTGTGTTTATTTCCTACGAAGAGCTCTAAAATTGTCCCAGTCCTGATTTTTATTGGTCCTTTTTGCTAAGTTGTAGCTACGTTGCTTTTGTCAGATTAGACACTTGATGTTTCCTGTCATCCAAGGTGAGTGTTGTTTTCTACTTAAGATTTTGCTTGGGATGTGCTTATTGACTGATTCCATGATGGTTGTCTGGAAACTCTCCCAAGTTTTATTTATATCATTTAAATTTGCTTAGTTTTCAAAAGCTTCAAAGTTGTTTTTAAGGTCATTCATAATCCCATTCATGTTTCCTTTTGAGTATACAAATACTTTTCTCGACGGTTTTTGTCTGATTTGTAGTTTAACTTTAATTTCAAATTATACAATCTCATGATTACTCATTCTGGGAACAACTTGTATGTTTTGGATAGGGTCAGGATGTGTGCTGAGGATGATGTCAAGTGTGTTTTCACAAGTTGGTTCCAATACTGTTTGGATCATGCTGAAGTCCCTGACGATTTGTAGCATCTTTTCATTTATTTTTTTGCCATATTGTGGATTTGGTTTGACGCATATGTTTTCCCAGTTGATTTCAAGGAGGTTGAAGTCTCCAGCAAGTACTATATGTGGCAGCGTTTTCCCATTATTGTAGATTTTTTACTCCGATTCGTATAATTGACGTTTGTCTATAGAAGCCACCAAAGAGGATTTCTCCTCCAGGCAGTGACATTTATGTCCAGTCAGTATCTGCATTTCTCTCGACTGCTTTTATATTGCTTTCCACTGCTATTAAGATGCCTCCTTTGCCTTGTGCACAGTCCTTCTGGTAAGATGGTGGGTTGAGGTAGTTGTCATTAAATATGGATTTGCTGTCAATATCTTTGTTTAAGTATGTTTCTGTTGCAATGAGAACATTGGGACGGTGGGTTTTTATTAGTTGTTCCAGTTTAAACTTTTAATTTACGCTAATAAGTCTACGACAGTTCATGTTAATAACCGTAATTATGTTTCTTGTTTGTTATTTGTTCCTCCACTATTTCTACTTTGATTGCTGGGCTGGTCTAAATTGTCTGTGTGTGTATTTGGCATGATCGCTTTAATTCATGATTAATTATTGATGTAAGAAAATGATGATGTTTATTAGTGAGTTGTGAACGATATAATTTGGGATTGGGTCTGTGACCGACGATGGTTTCAATTGTGTGTTGTTGACGACGACTGCCGTGACTGTCTCGTCGTGAACACTGGTAAGAACTTTTACGTTGCAAATATTGATAATAAATATTTCGTTTTGACTATGTAAGGATGGCAATTAGTGGGTCTCCCAAAATAGCTGGTAAAAACAGTTCACGATTATAAAACGTAAAATAAATTGTATCCATTGCATTGAAATATAAAAAGTCACAATTTATTAAGAATCTGCTTTTTAATATTATTATAAATTGCACAAGGAGATTCTACAGACAGTCACACACAAGTTGATATAAAAATCCAGTGATTAAACGAGGGTAAACACATAAAAATCACAATAATATCCAAAGCACATGACACACGTCAGCCAATAAGGTGTGTTACATTATGGGAGAGTCCATCACAGTCGGAGTCTTCTTTTCACCTGCAAAATATTCTGACCCCGCATTTTTTTGCAAAAAATATTTCTAATTTTTGCAAAGAAAATGATGAATATTGCAGAAGAAAGGTATATTTTGCAAAGATTTTGCAGGTTTCTAAATATGTTGTATCACACCTATCAGTTAACTACATGCAACCCATTTCATGTAATATCCCCATGGAATTACGCAATTTCAAATTCAAAATTATGCAAAGTTAAAGGGGAAAAAATAGCAGATTTTGCCAGAAATTATGGTGATTTGGAAATAGTCACATAGTTGAAAACAAACTTGCTGTCTATGAAATTGTTATAATAAAGAAAAATCAAAGCCTTCAGGGTTGCCTGGCTCAAACTTCTCTATCGATCACTTAAAATCATATTGTACAAAGAAAAAGTCCTTTCAACATCAGCAGAGCTGATGGTTGAAAACATATAACGACGTGTACAAGCTGTGAGGGAAGGCACAGTTTCCTGGCAAGAATCCCAAAAAAGCTGCTAGTTCAATGCTTGTGTTGGACTGTTCCTAAGGGCAACTGGTCCTCGTTTCTTTGGTGTAACGTCGAATTTCATCTTCTGGGACATCATTCAGTCCTGGCACCCCATGAAGTTCAATAGCACATGGCAACATCATGACCTTATCTTCATCACCGCGGGGAATGCAAATATCGCAAAAATAAGAAAAAAAAGAATCAAAGAATTTGTCAAAAATTTGCAAAACATGCAGATTTTGTGGTTGTAATGCAAATCAGAAAAATTTTCCCTAATTTTGCGGCCGTAAGCTGTGCAAAGAACCGCGGGGCCAGAGTATTACAATCTAAAGTTGAACCCTTGTTCAACCAAAGATTCTTATTTGTCAAAACATTAAAGAATGAAAATAAATCATGGACCTAAGCATCTAACATCCGTTCCAACCCATCCAACACCAAATTCATTAACAGAAAGTTTACAGTGCTTAGAAATTTCATTAAATTAACCTATCAAATTACCAAAAAAAATCGAGACACCATGACGCATGACCCAAGGTCAAAGCTAAATCTCAATTATAACAAAAATGACAGAAAACATGGGGACATCAAAGTTCATCACAATGACTGTTATCTGGATATCAACCCCTACACCTCAGTTCATCGTAATGACTTATCTGGATATCAACCTAACAAGTAAATACTCATCTATGAGGTTTAATTTATAATGTCATTATTTTTTACAATTTTTAACATCAGACATGTCTCTGAGTGGCTTTACAGTCTTTGGATTTAACACTCCTCTTATGATCTGTACGTCATCAGTTTTTATAAGTCCCATTTTGGGAGATGCAAAGTTGAATCCTCATAAAACCTCCTTGCATTTTCTCACTGTATTATGGAGCATAATGAGTACATGGTCATTGTCGGTAATAGTAATAGTACTCTCTCTCTCTCTCTCTCTCTCTCTCTCTCTCTCTCTCTCTCTCTCTCTCTCTCTCTTCTCTCTCTCTCTCTCTCTTCTCTCTCTTTCTCTCTCTTCTCTCTCTCTCTTCTCTCTCTCTCTCTGTCTCTCTCTTCCCCCCCCCCCACCCCCTCCATGTATTTCAATATAGAGCTCCTTTTCCACATTGAACCCATTCAAGCATCTCAACGCTTGAGTAAATAAAACTGTCTTTTTCTTTCCACAGCGGCAGCATACCAGGCAGGCAAGATCACATCCAATCCATTCTCTGGTGGTCCCCAACCTGGCCCTGGAGGTGTTATGATACCTCCCCCAGGAGGACGTGAGTAGAACTAAAAAATTTTTTAATGAGTATATTGAGGTGCATTTCCAGTTTTATCATGATAAATGTCATTCATAATCCATCATCATGCCAGAATACCCCAGCGGGCCATGGAGAATCAATTTTAAAAAAAATTCATCTGGAACTCTTTATGTTTGTATTGAAAATGAAAGTTAAGTTTTTTCCCTCTTAAAATTACTTCATGTTATGCGCAAAGCCTAAGATGTGACTTGATTTGATTTGGAAGGTCATCCTCAACATTGTAACATGATCTTTTGATCAGGAGCTATGGACATTGGAGAGGCTGAGCATGTAGAAATAAGGATGTTCTTGCTTCAGACATAGAAAGAAAAGAAAAGTAGTTAGACTAGAAGTTTAGTCTACCATTGTGTATATAATCAATTGGATCTAAAAACTGCTTGTGTAAATAGAATAGAATATTTTAGTGTGTGTATGTGGGTAATGTAGTGAAGGTAGGCCCAACATATTTCTTGATATGAATAACCAAAATTGCTGGGCTACCTGGTATAGTCAGTCTCGAGCCACGATGAGCTGAACTGTCCTGGCTTTGGAATTCTCTCAGATGGGAAGATTAAGATTGATAGTAATATAAGTAAATGTCTGGAAATTTACTACTTCGTGTCATTTTGTAATGTCCAATGCGAAAAATTGTGGTAGCATTTTTGCTTTGGCTGGTTGGATTTTTTAATGTCTCTGATACCTGGCTTATAAAAAGAACAAAATACCAAACACAGAATATTTCGGGCTCAAAACCCTTCTTCAACCAACAACAAAAAACAATAAAGACATAAATACATTACTAAATTCCAGATAGGTCCTCTCTGTTGAAAAATCTTGGACAGTCTTTTTTACAGTCCACAGCTTCTAGCAGTCTAGTATCACCCTGATACCTGGACACCCTGGAAAGTAAAAATAAATGAAATGTCCTTATTAAATGTTTTTGTGTCTCAACAGTGGAATGTGTATCTCACCACAGAACCATCATATGCAATAGATACTCTCATTTTCTCATCCTTTTTTTTTTCCATCTTATCCTCAGCCAACATGCCTCCCAATATGGCTCCCAACATGCCGCCCAATATGGCACCAAATATGGCCCCCAACAAACCACCTATGATGGGACCAGGAGGGGCCCCTGGTCCTATGGGTCCCATGAGAGGACCCATGCCCGGTCCGCCAGGAGGACCGATGATGCCAATGATGGGTCCTCCTGCTGGTCCAATGGGCCCAATGATGCCTGGTAGGTCTTGTATTTTTTCCCCCTGGCAATTTAATAAAATGCGTTCCTCTAATTAGGGTCTTGAATTAGAAATATCCTGATAGAATTCTTAAAATTCTTTTTTTCTTGATGATTTTATAGTGTTTTCATCCATTACACAACTAATTGATAGTCTTTTTTTTATTTATAAATCATATTTCTATTAGACTTTGGTTGAGTGACTTGCCTTGCAGTTTGTGATGTCTTATTGTGTAAAAGTCTTAATTTTCAAAACCAAGATGATAATTTGCGGTTTTTTTAAAACCCTGTTTTTGTTCCCCAAAGTCCCTGGTTGGCATAGTCGCATGTTAGCAGATCTGGGCTAGCATCATCATTTACCATTTACCCCATCTCATTGAAAACCAAATGGCCTATTGGGATAACTTCTAGAATAAGTTTTCCTTTTAACAATGTTAAATAGTTTTCAATACGACACAGAAATCATATTTATTTATAAGGATTGAATGGTCTCCAATTAGTCCTGACTTGAATATAATGGACTACTGCATAATATGGACAATGATGTCAAACAGTGTATAAGAATCGTACAATGTTTTGCACAAAAACAGAGCTAAAAGAGTCTATTCAAATTTCACAGAATCGAATTATTATCAAAGATATAAGAAAATCAATTGGACCTTGGGAAAAAAAGTCTGCACAGTCATAAAGCAAAACGGCGGGGGGGAAATATTTGATATCGCAAACTTGAGGTGTATCTGTTAAAACAATTGTCAAATAAATCTTTCTCAATAGATTTTTTCTGAAAGTTTGTGTACATAAAGTTAAATAAATTGGGTTGATTGTGGTGAAATTTCAATCTTGCATCAGTTATGGTCCGGCAGTTACAGGCTTCTAAACTTTTCCAGTATTTTTTTCTCGAACCGGATAGAAGTCAAACAAATCATTCATGGTTCCAGGGGGTAATATCTCTTGTAACATGGCTACAACTGAAGTAAGATCGGGGGGGGGGGGGGGGGGGGGGGATTGGAGAGATGGAAATGGAAGTCACGGTCACATTATTTGCTTTGTTATAAGGAAGATAACTCAACAGGCTTTCCTCAATTGATTTATTGTCTCCCTGCAAATTCTGTGTGCATATATATAACGGGACTCTGCTACAACAGGGGTTATTTTACTAGTCCCACTATCTCTGTTGTGTCTTATTTCAATTGTAATACCAAGCAAAAGCCATTTACCCCACAGTGTGATATTTTGGGGCAAAAATGTAAACTTTTGCGACAGATACTTGATGCTAATATTTGCTCTTTGCACTACCAAGGGCTTTGTCTGGTGGCATTTTTTCTGAATGCACCATGAGAAAGGTTGTTTTGTATTGTTGTTTTTTTTTAATTTGCTCTTTTATTTTTATATTATCATCATAATAGATACTTATCAATGTCTTAATAGAATTAAGACGTTCTCTTATCAACGATTAATGACTCCAGGCTTCAGGTTGCCCCTTATCACTCTCTTATTAACTAATCAAATAGCAAGTGCTTCAAATGTGATTTAATTAGGTTAGTGGATTTTACGCCACATGAATGCTCCCTCTCTGCTTTTGTTTTTTTTTACTAAAGGCATCTGATTTTTCTCAAAAATTGATGTATATGTCTCTCTACTACTATTTCCCCTTTGCAGGTATGAGACCGATGGGCCCACCAGTGGGTGGAGGACCTCCGATGGGAATGATGCCAATGAGACCGGGGCCACCCATGGTCAGGAAGTGATGATGGCTAGGGCATAGGACTTCATTCTATCATCAACAAATCATTATCATACTCATTATCATATTCACATAAAATCAGGTTATAGCGTTATTGCTATAGTCATCCATCCAAATTTCATACATGCAGCAGACATCATAATCCTTTTGTTGATATAATATATCTGTATTTGTCGTGGACACATGTGTGTATATGTGGGGTAGAAAGGGAGAGAGAAATAAGAGGGGGGGGGGGGGGGGGGGGGGGGCAAGGAGGAGAGAGGGTGCAAAGGCAATGAGCAGAACAGGTCACTTGTCTGCAGTACATCAATCGTTTTGCTTTGTATCAACATCAAGTAAGAAAATAGTGTATGAAATGATGGGAGTCCTGGCAGTGAGATTGAATTTCTTTCAATTCATATTTTCTCTCAATATTTATCTTTAACTAACTACAACTCTTTTCATCAAAACAAAATATTGAGAAATGATATCAGGTTAGAGTACGATTTAATTTCGCCTTTAAAGGTTTACATATTTTTAAACAATGGTTGTACAACTTTTACCTTTGACTACGCTTTTTGAGACTTTTTTTTCATCCTTTTTTAATGTTTTGGCGTGCCATGATTATGTAAAGTTATTTGGCATTGTTGAGTGTAAGTTTGAATGTCTGAATGAATTGAGTGCCGTGAGTTGATTTTAGATAATTGGATATTTGTTTTAATGATAAATTGTTTTTTGAACAATGAAAAGATGTAATAAACTTTCAATGGAATATAACTTATTTAAAGTATTTCTATGGGGGGGGGGGGGTACTAATTAGCACTACTGGGTGGGGTGTTTTGGCCTCCCATGGTGGGCAGGTCACTTGTTGTGTCTTCTTTTCCCCTATATCTGTATCTGTTTTCGGGGTTGGTTTTTTGAAATGGGCTTACTTGGTTTTGTCCTGACACTTGCCGGACTCTTGGTTGCGAGAGAGGAAGACAGTCAAGTGTGTATTATATGTTTTGGGAGATGATATTTTTTTCCTTGTAAATGATCTGTCTGTTATGTATTGCCATGCTGTTTGTTTGAATATATTATTGATGTGTAAACATTTGAGAGTGTGTATACTTCAACGTGGGGACCTGTGCTGGTGTCTGGATGAGACTTTTAGGTGATCTCAAACTATGTTCACTGATAGTGTGCTCTTGGAATATGTTCCCTATTTGAACCAATTCCCCTTTGTCTTACTTTTTCTTGAGTGGCTTTAATTGTAAATCTAGAGATCTCCAAGGCAATTACATATTCACTGCATTGCTATATTCGATTTTTGTAAGCTTACTGTTGTGATTTGCCTCTTTCTTTATTAGTTGATGATTTATTGAATAAATGGTTACCAGTTACAAACTGGGTGGGGTTCCTGACCTCCCATAGTGGTCAGGGAGGTACTTACTGTGCCTTCTATCCCCTATATCTGTTTTCCAACTTGCTTCCTGTCTTTGTCTTGGAATGGGATTACAGTACTTGGTATTGTCCTGACCGGATGCCCTGTCTGAGAGGGAAACAGTCAAATGTATTATAGTTAGTTTTGGGAGATGATATTTTTTCCTTGTAAATCATCTCTCTTTTATGCACTGTATTGTTTTCTTTGTATTATGTTATGATTTGTAAAACATTTGAGTGTGTTTCTCTTAGTGGGGACCTGTGCTTGTGTCTGAATGAGACTTTTGGTGATCTCAAACTAAGTACACTGACAGTGTGCTCTTGGAATCTACACCTTTTCCCTATTTGAACCAATTTCCCTTTGTCTCCCTTATTCTTGGATGCTTTATTGTAATTCTCAAACTTTTTACCATCCCATTTTCTTCCTTTTTACTGGCGTTGATATGACCTAAATGTGTTGCAAGCGCCATAAAACCCTTAAAAACAAAAAAAAATAGTTACAAAAACAGATTTCCAGACGGGGAACTGAGATACAGTGCTGAAGGATCCTTTGACAGGCGAGATAATGATAATATGAGTATTAGATGTGAGACTCGGTGGCATTTCTCTCTCTCTCTCTCTCTCTCTCTCTCTCTCTCTCTCTCTCTCTCTCTCTCTCTCTCTCTCTCTCTCTCTCTCTCTCTCTCTCTCTCTCTCTCTCTCTCTCGCTCTCGCCGCCCCCCCCCCCCCTACAGGTACACACACTAGTTTGGTTCATCATCATCATCTCTAGTAACAACAGCATCGGTCATCTCTTAAATGGATATGTAGTTCGTGTTGTTTATTTCACTGAATGTGAGAGCTGAGAAATATGTTAAGTGTACTATTGCTTTCAAGACATTATTTTCTGGGACCGATTATTAATTTGTGCTTTAAAAAAATAGCGTGTAACTTTTGGATACTATGACTCTGCGCGTGTACTGGTCCTCAGGGAGGAGGGGGGGGGGGGAGTCTCTCGAATGACAGCAATTGGGAAGCCCTCCGCAGGTCTTACCAATCATTTACTTCCCCGAATAACTACTTTTTACTCTATATCATTTATACATTTAAATAAGACATTGTGCAGGAAGACCTACACAATGGAAAAAATTCTGTTAATATTTTAAGGTGAACTTGTGGTTCTCAAAAGTCTTAAACCTGAGACCCTGACATAGGATAGGACACTGGTCTATAAGAATAGGAGCACAGAACTCTGGTCTATTGGTAGAATTAAAGGAATGATGAACGTGGATTTTATGGAGTTTTAAACATGATAAACTGACGTAACACACTTGTTTTCTGTCATATAATTAAGATGGAATTCAAAACAGTGGAAAGGGGGGAAGAAAAGGGTGTTACACCTTTCAGGAGTGGCTGATCCAAAAATTAGTTTTTTCTCCAAATTCTTGATCAGCATTAAATTACAATAGGATTGGTAATAAACAAAAATGAATATATAACAGTTTTTAAAAAAGAACAAAATACCAAACACGGAACGTTTCAGGCTCAGTCCTTCTTCAGCCAACAATAAGAACGTAATTACATTACAAAATTCCAGAGCTACGACAGAAAAGTTGATAGGTCCTCCCTCTAGAAGAAAAATCTCGGAATGTAAACAACTGGGTGGGGTTCCTACCCCCCCATAGTGGGCAGGGAGGAACTTGCTCTGTCTTCTATCCCCTTTATCTGTTTTCCAATTGCTTTCTGTCTTTGTCTTGGGGTGAGATTGCTTGGTTTTGTCCTGTCCTTGGCTGGGAGGGAGGGAGGGAAACAGTCGAATGTATAGTTATAGTTTTGGGAGATTTTTTTTCCTTGTAAATCATCTCTCTGTTATGTACTGTTATTCTTTTCATTTTTAACATATGATTTGTAAACATTTGAGTGTATTCCTCTTAGTGGGGACCTGTGCTTGTCTGGATGATACTTTTAGGTGATCTCAAACTGAGTACTTTGATAGTGTGCTCTTGGAATCTGCATCTGTTTCCTATTTGAACAAATTCCCCTTTGTCTTACCTTTTCTTGGGTGCTTTAATTATAATTCTAGAACTTTTTACTATCCCAGTTTCTTTCTTTTTACTGGCACTGATATGACCTTAATGTGTTGCAAGCGCCGTAAAACCCTTAAAAACAAACAAAACGAATGTAAACAAAAGAACCGTTTGATATGTAACTAAAGATTGGTACTGACAACCATATCTTGACTTGAAAAATTAAGGAAATTAGAATGTAATTATATTTTCATCTTTAATAATTATGGGTTTACAGGTTGAAGGGCTTGATTGATACATTGATGGAATGAGAAACGTAGAGATGTAGAATGTAGAAAAGTGGCCCATCAGCTGTGACCGTCATACTTATTGGTACTCGCTGGCGACGTAAATAAAACTTGAGTGAACTGTTTTGTTTTGGTTTTTAAGGGGGAGTACTCGGTCAGAGTGACGATTTTGATTTTTTTTTTTTTTTTTTTTTAGTTTCATGTGATAAGCGGCAATACGCTTCAACAGTTGTAACGTCACTTCCCTCGTAATGACGCATGGTAACTTAGTAACGGACTCTAAACTATCGGAACAATGGCGGACGCCCTTATGAAATAATATTTCTCCGACGAGCATAAAAGCGTATCGAGAGGAGAAAAAATATATAAATCTGATCATGTCTTGACTTTACACATTCTGATCACAGGACATATGAGTTCTAGTCAGCATGAATAATAAAAACTATCGATTTTCTTTGTTTAGAACCACGATGGCCGCCGTTGCTGGGCGACGGGACATCAGACTAGTGAATCCAATTTGTGAAGACGGAATGGGTATTCATTGGGCAGGCACTTTCGTAATAACCAAGATAACATAATTTTCGACTGATCCTGCAATTCTTGTCATATCAAGTTTTGAGTCGACAGCAGTGTTTTTCATGACTCCACCCACCTTAACAGAATGTCAAATCAGCGAATACATACTTAAAAGAACCCCCTCTCCCAACAACAAAAAAACTTGAGCTTTTATAAAGCTCAATATCCACTAAACGTGCTCAAAGCGCTTTACAATGACTTGAAGTCTGACTGCTTTCTCTTTGTTTTGCATTGATTTGCATTAAATGGAACTAGTCTGTCCGTATCCACACGTATT
>NC_088367.1:39524261-39525470 GCF_034508935.2 Berghia stephanieae | reverse complement strand
AACAATTACTAGGCGCTCTGGGATCATATCTACTATGGCACGTAACATATTTTCCAGGTTTCTATTATTTTCATAGGTGCTTGACGGACTACGATATATGCATCCAAACAGAAGTTTATGATTGTTTCCAAGAGAAACGTTAGCTAACAATTTAAAAAGCATCATATTGTTGGTTTTCTTTAAATGATAGAATGCTTAATAGATGGGAAAATGTGAAAGATGCTGATATCTATAGTATACCCTATCATCTGATTTGTCTTTCTATGAGAACAAAGTTGTGTTGACATGAAAATTCTGCTTTGTGTTTCACTGTTTACATTCATGTGTCCCTTTCCATATGTTTCCTTTTCCGTGTGCCTGCCCTTAGACATGATTAGTTGTCTTAGTAGACTAGCCAGCTCTTTATATAAAATTTGATTTCAAAATGGCTACCGAGTACAGTAATCCTCCCCATTGTTAGAGTGTCGATTGTTCCTAACCTTTTTCTTTCTTTTTTTTAAATTTCAGAATGAAATAATATGACAAAATAAATTGACATTATAAGCTCACATCAATATATTAACTCATCAACTTGATTGTGTAACGGCTTCCGAAGAGCCTGTTTCTTTGAAAAAAGATAGACATAAGCTACCAAAGACAGTGAAGAAAACCTGTGTTATTCATTATCCCAATTTAGCAAATCACGGTTTTCTTAAAAACTTTTACAGAGGAGGCATGGGAAAATGTTTAAAAAGTTAAGATAATTCGACTTGAGAGTGATGACATCAATGTAAGATGTGCACACATCTGTGACAATCTTCCAGATCACCCATGTCAAGAACATGACTTCCATCGTCCTTGTTTGAAAAGTTTCACTAGCCTGAAATATGTACGGCTTGAAAAGAAGAGAAAACTGGAATCCAACAGTAATGAAGATAATAGTCTTAAAAGAAGATGTGTTGAATCACTGACAGGACCTTGTTTTCCAGATGAATGTATCATTTGTCAGCGAAAAGAGAAATATGTAAACAGAAGAAAAGATAAGCTTGTAAAGTGTCAAACAGAGTCTTCAAAATCGTCCATATGTGAAGCTGCCCATTTCAGAGGAGATAGCCGCTTGATAGGGTTGACAGAAAATTATTGTCTGATATCACCTGAAGCAAAGTACCATGAAAGCTGCAGGAAGAAATTGACTCAAAAAGATGCTCGTCATAGTAAAATAAGTTCCAA